>NW_019524890.1:112496-168218 GCF_002814215.2 Seriola lalandi dorsalis | reverse complement strand
GGGTGGGTGGGGGTGGGGGACTCCTGCGGTGTATCAGGACAGGGCTAAGTGGACACATGGCTCACATGGACCCAATGATACTGAAAGTACTGGAAGCGTAAAGATACTGTTCCAGACACGTGATCTCTGTAGTGACGGGATCGTCTTTGGTTTCTTTGGTTTTCCAGAAAGAGGCTGGAAGGCGAAGTAAGAGCTAATACACAATTATCAGAAGGAAGCTTTTGTTGGAACTGTTGGTCTTGGTCTTAAGAGACTCATGTGGTCTCTGATCAACTTTATGAGGGAAGTGGTTGCGGACAGGGTTGATGGCAGTATTTCCTTTGCTGTCCATCAGCCAGTGCACAGTGCTTTGATGGAGGGAAGCTGACAGACTTTAATCTGCTCAGACTGACCAGTGTCCTGGAGGCTGTTGTTGGAATATGAAGAGGCAGAGAATAACCAAACTGTGCTGGAGGGTGTTGATGGATGTGGGACATTACATTTTGTAAATAGTTAGATTTGTGTTGCATTACATAAATGTGACTAATGTGTTAGGCTGTCACTTTAATATCAGTAGTAAAGCAACAAATACCTGAGAAACAGAAATGATCATCATTTTGTCACTTTTTATCTTGGATTAACTTTCAGTTGATCAACCAATTAATCAACTGATTGGTGTAGTGCTAATTGTCACTTAGAAGCTACTTGGCTCCTGGTGAAGTGGTTCCATGCTTCCTTCATTGGTACCTGTTTTTTTTTTTTTATTGCCAACTGAACAGTGACCACACCGGATGTTGAGCTTGTTTCGTGCATCATCGCGTCCTTTGTATGCAGACTCCTCTGGTGACACACGGTCAAATTTATTTAGCTTTTACTCAATTGAAAACGCTGATGGAGCAGATACAACTGCATTGACACCATTTGTTTTCGAGCCTGCTCGGTGGACGTTGTGCTCTGCAGGAGAATGAGTAGGTGACGAGGAATTAGAAAAAAAAGTAATTTTAACAAAGGAACACAAATGGAGGCCGTGCAGGACTAAAGATTGTAGCAATGCAAGCAGAGTGGTTGAGTGTAGCGAGCAGCAGAGTAGTGGAATTATGAGAGAAAGAGGCAGAGTGGGACTGAGAGAGTGCTTAGAGATTGTGGCAGTAATCCCCTGGCCATCTGTTGCTCTCTCTCTCTCCCTCTCTCTCTCTCTCTCTCTCTCTCTCTCTCTCTCTCTCTCTCTCTCTCTCTCTCTCTCTCTCTCTCTCTCTCTCTCTCTCTCCCCCTCTTACACTGGCTCCACCTGATCAGATCCAACTGCCAGCACAAAGCGGAAGTACACCACTGCCTGCAACAGTAGTAGCTTAGGGTGTCACTTCCTGTTCCTACTCTCCTGCTCTCAGTCAAACAATTGGAGGCTCCATATAAAAAATTAAAAATAAATCATCATTGAAAGGTCAGGCTACCAGCTTTTATTAGTGTCTGCATGAGTAGATTTTGAACAGTGCATATTTGATCAAAAAAAAAAAGAAAAAGATGATTGCATCTCATTTGTCGCTTTGAACAAAAGCATCTGCAAAATGAATACATGTAAATGTCTAAATGAGTAAACAATCCAGCCTTCTAAAAAAGTACTCCGTATCTTTTAGCAAATTGGTACCACAGGATTATTAAATCCTGTTGACAACAGCAGAAAACTGAGAACTATTTAATAATAGTGCAAGTCGCTTTTAATCAGCTTCTTGAATGTGGAGATTAGCTGATTTTCTTTGACAGGCTTTGCGAAGAAGTTATTCTTATTATCTTATTCTTATTCTTATTCTTATTCTTATTCTTATTCTTCTTATTATTATTATTATAAATATCATTGTGCTCCATAGACTGATGGTCAGATAAAACAAGGAAATAAAAGAATTCATCTTGTTCTCTGGAGAATTACAAAGGGAATTTTTCAATATTTTCTGACTTTTTATAGACAAACAGATTTATCAGTTCAAAATTTTGCACCATCAGCTTTCAAGTGTAACAATCAAAGTGAACCTTTTGATGATACTGTAGAAGGTTTCATTATTGACCCTTAGGTGGAATGTATGCTATGATCTATGGGACTCCATAGTATGTCTGATCCAGTTGACCTTTTTCACAGCAGACATTTTAACTTGTCATAGTAGAAAAAGCACAGGTGTTACTAAAAACAATTATAAACAATACCTCTGTTCTATTGTCCCAGTAAGTGTCCCAGTAAGCCATAAATCAAGTTGCAGGCATGTTCAGAAGAAAGTAATCACACTGGGTTAAAAAAAAAAAAAAAAAAAAAGGGAACAGGGTAATTCTGCATCCAGCCCTGCCTGAGCTAAATGGCCTCTAAAGCCATGGAGGGCCCAGGACAGAAAATGATAAGCATCAGTTTCCACAATAATGGCCCCCTGGTTTATTGCCCTCTGCTCTGTGTGTCACAGCCCTAAATAACATCATGCAAATTAGGACATAAGGCCACCATGCCAGCTCATTTGCGCCACTGACAAAGAGATAGGCCCATGGCTGAAAAGGCTTAGTGGAAAGCCAAAAAAAAAAAAAAAGAAAATATTCACACTGTTGCTTCCTCAACACATTTCCACTGCTCCCTTTCCGCTTCACAATGAGGTATGTTCAAGACAGGAAGTGCTTCAGTGACAAATGAAGGAAGAGTTCTTTCTTTTTGCTTTTCCTTTGTGATAACAAAGTTCCCATTTCCCCCACTGTTATCCTAAAAGACAACACTGGAAAAAACGCTTTGGGTTTTCTGAGTTTTATTCTTTAAATTTAGTGTTGGTTTGTGGCTAAAATTGTAACATCCAGTGCATGTAACCGCATTTCTTTACATTGATATATATTCTCAAACTTGCACTGCTTTACTATAAATTGTCTAACATACAAAGGCTACTTTACTCTAATGATCTAACCACATAACCCCGAGGCAAAGGTTTTTTTTTTCATTCTGAAAGGAAAACAAATAAATATGTTCTACTCCCACATAGTTACATAGACGGGACGGGGGATGTTGCATGGAAATATGAAAGTGTCATTTGTGCCTCCATCATCCCGTCCTGCCCATCTGCCATCAGAGGCTCCAGAGGTTTAGTGGGTTACATGCCTGAGCACATAACTCTGCCACAGCAATCACAATTAATCCCCTCCAAAGCGCTTCACAATCCCATAAACGTTATTGTATAGATGCATCAAGGGGCTAAAGATGGTGGGTCTAAAAATAAACCAAAATACACGAGCCTGCCTTTTTCCCCCCTTAAATAATTACTGTGAGGTTTTTGGAAATGGCTGCTGTAGTCAGACATTTTGCTTTTTTTTTTTTTTTTTTTTTGTTATCTTAATACCCATCTGCCCCGGTCCACTTTTGCCATTGTTTTTTGCGGGTTTGTTTCCCAGCTGTTGTGTTTTGTGTTACAGCTGTTTAGGCTTATGCTTCTTGATTATATTAAAATTGGTATTCTGCAATAAAATGTATTCGTCAGCTCTGACAAAATGTATGTGTCAGTACTTAGTATGTTATTTTCTACTTGTATAATTAATTTCTTTTCTCAATCCAATGTATATGCGCGTCAGTATAACCTGATTACAAATATTCCAATACACAGATTATATTTGAAGTATTTTTATCACCCCTGAGCGTGTACTCACGTGTACATATAAACTTATGTAATGTCAACTTTCTTAAGCTATTTCAAAGGAGAACTAATGGAAAATATAAATGATGTACTGAAACTACTGAGTCACTGTAGCAATTGGAACTATAAGGCCTGATTCACTCAGTCTCCTCCAGACAGTGGATGTTGAGATGAGTCTGCTCCTTGAACTCTGTGAAGCATTCATGTAGGCTCTAATCTGAGGTGCTGTTAATTGGCTATTTCTAAGGCCGGTAACTCTAATGAACTTATCTTCTGCAGCAGAGGTAAGTCTTGGTCTCCCTCTACTGGGACGGTCCTCATTAGAGCCAGTTTCATTGTTTTTGCGACTGCGCTTGAAGTTACATTCAAAGTTCTTGCAATTTTCCAGATTTACTGGCCTTCATGTGTTAAAGTGATGTACCGTCGTCTCTCTTTACTTAGTTGAGCACTTCTTGACATAATATGGATTAGTACTGTATACCAACACTACCACGACACAACACGGCTGATGGTCTCAAACGCATTAAGAAGGCCACCTGTTAACTGAAAAGAATCCCAGGTGACTGCCTCATGAAGCTCATTAAGATAATGCCAATATTGTGCAAAGCTGTCATCAAGTTAAAAAGTGGCTACTTTGAAGAATCTAAAATATATATATATTGTTTGTTATATAGCACTTTTTTGTTTACGACATAATTCCATATGTGTTATTTCATAGTTTAGATGGAGTCAGTATTCTACAATGAAAAAAGTATTCAAAGGAAAACCTACATGGCTAGATGTGTCTGGTACTGTATGTGTCAATATAACTTGATCACAAATATTCCAATACACAAATTGTATTTTGCAGAAATATATTTAGCACCCCTGTACAGTGATTTGTATATATAAACTTAAATAATATAAACTGTCTAAAGCTATTTCGAAGGTGATATGATATTTATATATGGAATAGATTGTGTATCAGGAAATCAAATACAGATTAGTTCTTCAGCAGTTGTTTAATTTGGAAGAAAAAAAAGTAATAGGGAAATAGAAATTAGGCAAATTGCTTCATAATGTGTGTTTTTATTTCACCCAGTGAGCCATGGTGATGCATAAATTCAGCAAAAACATTGTGTGTTCTTGTCGTGTAATAACATTTTGACCCGAAGCTGCCCACCAAAACAAATAGCTCCTCTATTTTAATCAAGCTGCACGTTAAGTGTTGTTGTTCTTGTAGGCGAAAACATCGTGAGGCTGTCGTTCAGGTGTCACGAGTCATCAGCTCACGCCTCGCCTCTCTGCATATCAATGAATTTGTCAGGCCTCAGTAATAGGAGATCCTGTCCATTTTTTTTCGTTACTCATGCCTGGGTATGTTTGCGTTTCCTGATCTGTTTTCCTCACCAAGAATAACAACAAATGCTAATCATTGTTTTTGTTGTGTTTTACAGTGAAGAAAGCCAAGCTCCAAGGAACTCCAGGTGAGTACTACTGAATTTGTTCAGTCTGATCATAGATGTTTCACATTTTAAACACATTTCTCCGTGAGATAATCTACAACAACCTCACCCGGTGTAAAGCTGTAGGAGAATCCCCAGTAATTTAATTGTTGTTGGAAATATGCCACACACACACACTCATCTTCTCATGTAGGTTAATCACTCAGATTCTGGCAAGTCACCGAAAGCTAGGTTTGATCTTGCATCATGTAATCCTGTGTCCTTCCACGCCGAGTCTCGCACAGGTGAGCTTAGATCGGTGGCTGCTAAGTCCAAATCCCCACGCTCTCCACCTTGGCAAATCCCTGTAGTGTTCAGCCTCACGCCTCCCTTTAAGCCATGTGACGCTTCTGTCCGAAGCAGGCATCAGCACCGACAGAAAGTCACCGCGGCTTTGGATCTGCCGGTGACACTTTACTCTCATTCTTCGTCCCCGGCTGACCTCCGCAAAGTCAATTATCCAGCAGGTCTCTACATTTGTTTAGCGTGTGTGTTTTACCCTTCATGTTAGGGGAAGCGTAATGATTTTATTTCACAAGCAGCATTGTGTCTGCTGCGCTGAGATATTGGTTTTAAACTGTCAGTCTATGCTGGCCTTCTCTGTCCGTCTGCCTGTGCCTTCCTCCCTCCCACAACTCATGTGACACCTGCCCCAGAGCAAACATCAGGGATAATTCAGTTAAGCCTGTCGTCACCCTTAGGCGAAATGTAAACTTCAGTCACTTTTCTATGGCACAGGGCCAAGAGGGATATGTCAGGAACAGTCCTGCAATAGATTTAGAACACCAAAGGTGAAGCTGATACAGTAAATGATGTCATCTTTAGCAAATGGTATGAAAAGAATAATCTTATAAATACTGTGAGACTGATAATGTAGCTTTAGCAGTAGCAACCTGCTCAATCAGGTTTTTCAAGGAACTGTAACTAGCAAAAAATCTCCTCTTCAACGCATTGTGCTAAATTAACCCTGTGCAATAGGAGGGATGGAAATACAGGGTGGAATAATAATATAATCATAATCAACTCTTGTTTCTTTCATTATTGTGGAGAGCATGATTTTGGCACATTTTTAATTCATACATTTTGTAGACTTTAAACCTAGACGTAGACCTAGACCACTATTCCTTAGACCACACACACTCTGGGTGTTACATTGTTTTTGGGCACTGAACTGGCTCACTGTCTCATTATGCTGCAAATACAATAAATTGTGCATCAAAGCTGCACATTCTGCTGACGAGATCTGTACTTAATCTTCTCTTTACTTATAGGAAAGGCATGTTGAGATCAGATTACTGCAGTTATGTCATTTTTTTCTTTTGCCATTATGTCACCGTACTCCTCATGCTTGTGGGAATTCTCGGAAGTAACAGGCCCTTTGTCTGTTTATTCAGGTTTAAGGAACGAAGTACTTAACATGTCATGGCTTTTTAATAATCCTCGTAATAACCCTAACTTGCTCTGCAAAGGAAGATGTGAGACTTATTGGAAGAACCCTCAACGTTTACATAAGGCTGGTCTGGGATGTGTGTTTGTGCTGCGCTTTCACCACACCTTCAGATGGATAGCTCTTAGGCCTCACTTTAGAGGCCTTACATTTGGTTGTTTCTGTAGAACTGAAGGTGACCTTGGATGGGCCAGTGGCCAGCTGTCTTACTTTCCACTGATTGCCACAGGAAACTGGGGCTTGATAAGGGCCGTGTGTTGCTGGATTTCTCTCTGTGTATGTATGTGTGCTCAGTCTCTGCATGTATGCCTGCCCAAATATTTTAGTGTTTTTTAAGTAATTTTAGTTTCTGAAAACTATGCTAAGATACTCAGAATGCACCCTGTACAGATGGAGACTTCTCATGAGGTGGTCCCATCAATGGTGGAAAACTCCTCCAATAGATTTATGTCTCTTGTTGCATGCAACATTGATGACTGGTCTGAATTTGAAATGTCAGCCTTCCAACTGCCTGCGTTTCCCTGACTAATTCATTGAAAAACTCATCATCAATCAATAATGGATGAAGACACACTGAGGGCTCAGGGTGAGCGGGCGGTTCACAGGCAGGGACTGCGAGTTCTGTCTTAAAACATTGACAGGACAAGACGGCTGTATCATCCCACAAGTCACTTCATGTGATTCCTCCACTGGCAGGTGTGCTTGATGTGCTTTCACTATGTCACTGTGTGTGTGTGTGTGTGTGTGTGTGTGTGTGTGTGTGTGTGTGTGTGTGTGTGTGTGTGTGTGTGGATCCTACAGAGTTAAAGTGCCTAAGATTTCACAGTTTCACTTATGTTAGGTACAAACTTGATGTATGTGGATTTACATATATTGCATGCTTGAGTGTGCTTGACCCTGACCAATATATAGGCAGGGCTGATTTTATAAGTTGCTGTCATCTTGTGTTGGATATATCAGTACATGCTTTATGTATACAGTCTTTTGGCGAACATTAGAAGAAATTGCTGAGCTGGAAAGTTTAGCAGTTGAATAGTGTGTTTAATTTAACTCAACTACGTTTTATAGCTATTATTTTGTAATAATTTAATGTTAAGTGAAGCTTCCTGTTCAAAAATACTATTTTAACTGTTGGTGTCATCTTTGTTTTCTAATAAAAGTTAGACATACAGTATGTTTATCACCATTAAAAACAAATTAAACTTTAAACCAAACCTAATCAAAAGGCCACTGATGCACCATAGGGATGTGTTTTAACGCAGGCAAAGAAGGATGAATGTCCATTCCAATCTTGCAGTTTTTATGTGGATTTATTGCAACAAAATAAAACAAACAAAAGAACAAAGAAAAACCATGGCTGCTGCTGCCTCTCTTTGCACTGGTAAAAAAAACCATTGGCCCACCCTGGTGCATGCTGGTCCTCAGTGTGCCTACCTACTCAAATAACCCCAAGTGCCCAGTGTTAACCAATTACCAAAAAATAAACAAAAATACTAATTATACAAATCTAAATATGCTAAACAAATAACTAACAAACAAAAATATTATCAAAAATTTAATTTCAATAAAGCAAGCAAGTTAATCAAACAAACAAAGTTGCTCATAATTAATCAATTAAATTTACAACTAAACAAAACTAACAAAACTAACAAGTAGCTCCAACAACAACGTTTTATAGAACTTCACAAAAATGATTGTTTTTTTTATTGATTTCTGTTAATTCTATCAGTTAAAGCTCAACCAATACTGGATTTAAGCCATTAAAAATACTGGTATTGGTATTTGGGAGCATAAAAAAACCCAGTAACAATGTATTGGCTGATAGTAAGTTAAAAACAAACAATCTTGATATGGATTCTGTAGATTTTTTCCTTTTAAATTGTGACCAATGGTGACACTGTCCTAAACCACCTCAAACTTTGTTCTGCATTTCTGTACTGCAATGCATACTTATTGGTAAATACATATACACTAGTATCAATGCATAAGCTTATATTGGTTTATATATCGGCCTGACTAGTGTAGTCTAGCTGTAGTGTTAATATTATGTGTATCTTACCTTTTTTTAAAGGGATACTGGCCAATGTCTTGTCCTTGTGTTGAAATTATTCTCAAACACTGATATCGGTATTGACCTCATAAATCCATTATCAGTCAGGCTCTGGTGTGCATGCACATAGTTTGTGTTTTTCCAGCTAGTTACTGCTGCTTCCTCCTCAACAGTGCAGGTTGTATCGGCCGCATAGTGGACAGTGCCTACTGTAAAAGGCCTGCAACCACTAAGTGGCTCTTATCTAATCCAACATCCTCTTCCCTTATCTCATCTATTCTATTCATGGGAGGCGGCCCAAGTGTGGCACAAAGCATGGTCTATCTAATTAGCAAAAGGCTTGAGCATCCCCCAGGCTCCTTTGTAATAATACCTGTGTTTTGTCGCTACTGTTCTCCAGAGACACTAATTGGGTCTGTGTCTTGTCACTCACGGTACTTTTCAGTCGGGCGATGCTTTCAGACCACTAGGTGCTTTTTGTTTTGTGGCCTAATTTAATTCTTAATGTTTATTTACGTTGTGTGCCAGCGGAATGTTGTAAGAATCCACCTGTGTCAACTGTTTACTGTCTCATTGTGTCAAGAGTTGCGTTTACTTATCTGGCTGCTGTGTTAAAGGCTATGTGCAAAGTAAATGTTTCAATATGTTGCTGCGGTAACCAGGAAAATCTTTGTTTAACGTGGTCAGGTGATCAGTCTACAAAGGAGCAGCTGATGCTTTGCTATTATTTCCCATAGACCAAAAGGTGTGTGCGTGTGTGGCTGTGTGTGGCTGTGTGTGTGTGTGTGTGTGTGTGCGTGTGTGTGCGTGCGTGTGTGTGAGTGCATGGGGGCCAACATCCAGGCTTTGCCCCAGAAATTGTGGGTGCTGCCCATATCAAAACAGGGTGTTAATACGAACATATTTTGTGTATTGTAATTATATTGTATACTGAAACTTCAAGATAATTGCATCTGGCATATGTTTTTTAATTAATTATTTCACTATATTTTATATATCATTGGTATTTTAAAGCTCTGTTGTTTGCCATTTTTAGAGATGAAACAATTATTCAATTAAAGAAGCAATGGGAGCATCTGATTTATGGAAATTTTCATTCATCTCTGACATTTTATAGGCTAAACAGTTAAATGAGAAATTAATTGGCAGATTAATCAGTAATGTCGCAGCCCTTGTGATTTTACTTATTGTAATGTTTTGCGAGAGTAATGATGATGGTCCTGCAGTGCGCACATATGTTTCAAATGGGTGCATTTATCAGTATAAAACCTCTGCAATACTGTGATTGATATTTAAAAAAAAATTGTAGGTCTTATTGATAACAAAATTTTACAAATACTACATTCATGAAGACTTTCAGGTTCGGTTAAAACTGTTTTTATATAGCTATTGATTTAAATTTATGGTCATTTTCAAGGCTTTTATACTGAAAGGATCCATTATCTCCTATGGTTATTTCTCCCATACAATTTAGCATTTCAATCTAAGCTGCTCCTATAGCTGCTGTTGTGCCTAGGTACGGGTCAGATTTATGTTGGTATAAGGGGCCGTTGCAGGGAGGACCACCAGTGCTGTAGGGGTTGTTAACTACCATAACAAAACTGAGCACATCAGCAGGCACGGGTTTGGCGCTCCTTTCAACCAACTGCAGGAAATGAAAAGTGGTGGTTGTGTTACGGGCTGTCTAATCCCCTTCCACCCCCCTCACCCCTACAGGCGTTGACAGCTGGTGCAAATGGTTGTTGTGACTCCGCCGTGCGGTACTACTGGCTGAGAGGAGGCTGATGGAGATCACTGGGTGTGAAAGTTGTCTACACAGACTGACAGATAGGCATTTGAACCCATGTCGCAGAGAGTGATCATGTACTACAGAACTGGCCAGCGGTCATATTTAGAATTAGATTTAGAGTTTATAGATCACACAGTTTCAGAAAGAAAATTACATGTCACCTTTTAACCCATTTGAAATTAAATTTTAGTTTTGATGTTATCAGGGCTGACAGAGACCTTTTCTGCAGTAGTAACAGGTCAGGAGAGATTTCCACTTCATTACGTCATCAGCAGACCTGCGTCCTCTGTTACATGCAGCATGTTTACAAGAAATTATAATGAGTGGGATCGGGAGAAGCTGTAATTTACAGTGCGGGAGAGACGTACCAGGCATTTGGATTGTTGAACCTGCTGTGTGTGGTTGGCTCTCACTGGAGATTAACAGGGTCAGTTTGCTGCCCTGGCCTGGCCTGGCTTGGCTTGGCTCAACAGGGCGGGGGTGCTTATCTGCTTTCACTCTCACTAGAGCTCCTGATGTATTTTTCTCCCGTCAAAGCCAAAGTAGAACTGGCCTGGTCAGTATTACTTGTATTATTTTGAACATTGGATCTGCTGCCTGCCTTTTTTTTCATGATCTGTTTCAATATATAACACCCTTGAAAGTGTGTGTGTGTGTGTTGGTACAGTTTTCCTGATGAATGACCCTGCATATACAGTATGTTAACACTGTGCAATTAATATCCTCTCTACTGCTCATTTACTCCTCGATGTTTTTTGTAATAGTCATTCATAATGCTCTCCCTAATACAACCCCTTCATATGTTTGCAGTGCATTGCTAACACCTCATTATGATTTAAACTATAATCTTTCTTTCCTTTGTTTCAGACAAGTTCAACACCTACGTGACGCTGAAGGTGCAGAATGTCAAAAGCACAACGATCACTGTGCGGGGCGAGCAGCCCTGCTGGGAACAGGATTTTATGTTGTAAGTTATTAAACACACAGGATTCATGTTTCAAGATTTATTGAACTAATTACATTTTAATCACTTTAATTACCACACTTTAATTTAATTATTAGTTCATAGTAAAAAATATGCCTTTAGGACCTCACCTAATACACAAAACCAATACAAGCGATCAGCTCTCTGCACTTTAGACATTATACTAGACTGTCACTATGTTTGACTTGGTGTGACTCTATGACAGTGAGAATCTTTCAGGACTGACAACTCACCTCGTGATGTATCACCTTTGACAAGACTTTTTATCATTTATCTAAAAAGATAATAGTGTATGAGAGACAAAACAGGGTGCATCCTTCTGTCAGAGACACACACAGTGTTTCACACACCATCCATGACGTCACATTCCCTGTTATCCTAATTTGAAACCTACCTCATGCTTATAACAGGAAAAGTGTCTGTTTTTCAAATTCTGCAACTCCTTCTATGAAAGCATCTCGTCAAACAGTTGCTGTTCATTTCCTCCCTGTAATTCATTGGGTTTAATTTCCTCATTTTACTTTCCCTGTGAAAGGTATCTATGGCGACGTGAGAGACAGCGCGTTGTTGCATGTGTGTCATTGTTTGTCTTTTGTAAACTCCCTCATTGCAACAGTGTTTGTTTTTCCAGACCTTCATCCTTCTACTGTCCATTAATGATGTGTTGGCTAGGTGTGATTCAACGTAAAACAGAATCATTCATCAGCGTTTCCAGTGAATGCTCAGCACCACCTGTTACAACCAAATGTCTTTATTAAACACTAGGAGACGGTGACGCAGCTCAATGACAATCCAAAAATGGCAATTCTAAATTTCCTAACTTTGAACATTGGAGCTAACTTGCAGCAATCTGAGTTCAGATATGCTTGAAAGATGTTACATATATTATGTTTTATCATGATTGCTCATCATTTGTCTGGATTACATTTTACTTTTGTATTAAGTTGTTTTCGAGAGCTGAGTATTTGCATGGTGTGCACGTTAATGCATCAACAAGGAAGAGCGGTTTCAAATTAAAGGAATAGTCAGACATTTCGGGAAATACACATATTAGCTTTCTTGAGTTGGATGAGAGGATTCAAGATGGTGAATGTGAAGTTATCACTAGCAGCTGGTTAGCCTAGCTTAGCATGAAGGCCGGCTCTTTCTCCCAGTTTCCAGTATTTAGCGTACAGATATTAGAATGGTCTCAATCTTCTCATCTAAGTCTCAGAAAGAAAGTGAAAGTGTTTTTCCCAAAACGATGATGTTGTGCTTTTAATGTTAACATAACTTGGACCTGAAATATATACATTTAAAAAAAAAAAAACAACACTGTACTGAGCCAGGTAGTGCAATAGAAGGTAGGAGATTAACCAGTATGCTTTTGATACACTAGGTAAAATGGTTGTCACTGACAACAAGTATATACAGTGTGTAATAGGCTAAAACCATCGCCATGATGAAAGGATTTAAAAAACATTAACATAAAAACAAGTTAGTAAAAATGTTGTGTTTTTATAATAAGGTTTCCACAGTTTCAATTCCATTTTGATCTACATCTACTGTGTTTTGATTGTGTGTTTTTCTGAACTGCATGAAGGGGGTTTAAAATGATGTGGAAATAACAAGTGATCGGGACTGATCAGGAGACTCCCCTTATCTTGTCGAGACAAGTGCTTACTTTCAGATGGACATTTGCAAGTTCATTCCAGTCAGTTGGAGAACAAAACTGGATTAAGTAGTCTTGTTTTAATTAAAAAAGGCAATAATTAAAGAGATTGGATAATAGAATCTAAATGACATCCTAGACAAGTCACTCAGTTAAAATTTCCAACAGTTTGCTTTTAATACCTTGCTAGATTTATTTATTCTCTGCCATTTTGTGTGAGCAGATGATTTAGAAATCCTTTATCTCTGCACCTGGACACCGCAGATACTCGGCGCCCTCCCCTGCACTTCTCTCAATTAGCTGTTCTCTTTGATTATCTTTTCTGTCATCTTCCTTTTGTTTGTCCAGTCGATAGTTGCAAACTGCCACAGATGAGAATATGCAAATGCCCTTGTCACGCGGCTCCTTTCACAAATTTATATGCCATTTTACTGCTGTCATCAAGCTGTTTTTGAGCCCTTTGTAAAGCACGCTGAATGACAAAACAAGGCTGGAATGGATTATGACAGCTAATACACAACAAAAAGAGGAAGTAGCCTTTGTTATCAGCCAGTGGTAGGGCCTGGCAGTAATTATGTAGAAATTTCTGCTTCATTGAATGTGAATTGGAATTGAATAACATTGGAAAGTTTTCTCTGTTTTTTTTGGGTTTTTTTTCATTCTGATAACAAAGCCTCAAATTATGTAGCTATTGTTTCGCTCTTTTATCTGCTGGCATTCTCCACGCTCTTTATCAGGACGGACCTTTTATTATTAAAGCTTGACATTACTTGATACCTGACATGCTTTTTTATTTGCTCTCTTTCTCAGTGAGATCAACCGGCTGGACCTCGGCCTCATTGTTGAGGTGTGGAACAAAGGCCTCATCTGGGACACCATGGTGGGGACCGCCTGGATTCCCCTAAAGAGTATCCGACAATCAGAGGAGGTTTGAATATGCCGCAACACACAAATTACATAATACAGAAAAAAGATAAAGCAAGCATTCTTTTCAAAATTAAATAACCCTATTGACAAAACTGAGTGATTGGTAACAAGATACAGTATTTCAATTGTGCATTTTCTTGTATATAGTACAAATAGACAGAAATAGATAGAAAAAGGTTTTGCAGTTACACTAATAAAAGTACCTGAAATGTATTACCATTTAAGTTAATGATAATAGCATAAAGTGGGTACAAAAGTAGACACAAAAAAATATTAATTTGTCTACCTAGATAAATACCTACTGTATATACATATCTGATTGCAGGAGGGCTCAGGTGAGTGGCTTTTCCTGGATGCAGAGGTTCTGATGAAGGCGGATGAGATATATGGCACCAAGAACCCAACACCCCATCGAGTCCTGATGGATACTCGCTTCGAGCTGCCTTTTGGTGAGAGTTGCCTATCCCTTTTTTTTCCAGTCGCTTTGTGTTTTAGCTGTATGTTAGGACTTCCAGAATGAGGCAAGTATCCGATATGTAACCACACTTTTGAAAAGTTCAGGTGCTTACGTAAGAAATTTTGCAACACTGTCATCTCAAGTACCTGCTGTGACTACAAGTAAGTGATGTAGGGAGTACATCAGTGATTCAGGTTACCTGAGGTCAAATCAAACCTTGCTCCGCCAAGTTACACAAAGGCCATGCATGCTTCCTGCTAAAATGTCAGCAGTAGGTTTCTGAGATACACAGTAAAAACTATCCAGCCTGGGGCACTGACTTACAAACCGATGACGTAGTGTAACCTGGTGTTCTGTTGCTTTATGCAAACACTGATTCCTCTTGAATAGAAAATATAAGGAATGAAGAACATGGTCTACTCAAGCAGAGTATGACGCAACATTCTTCCTGAATCAAGTTAACTCATAACATTCATACTATTATCTCATTGCTTGATGTGAGGGACACGAATGTTGAACAATTCATGGCTAGAAAACAGGGAACTCTTATATATTTGTCACAGATATTCGTTTTAGTGTCTGATGTCGTCTATCTGGTTGCAGTGGGGATGAGGTGCCTGTTTCTGTCCTGCCTAAATTGGGAGCACTGACTCATCAACGGCAGACCATCCTTTATTAACTTAGGTTCAGTAAATATAATTTTGTCTTTCCAGATTGTTCCATTGCGGCCAACAGGATTAAGGAACCATTAGGAATGCTTTTTGCTACAGTTTTGGTCCATCAGTCAAAACTAACTGGAATTTTCCAAAGCAACATTTGCATATGTATTTAATCAAAGCTGCATGCATTGATTTTCTTTTTTTAGTTTTTTCATTGCTTTATAAAATAGAGATACTTTAACAAGAACTCATCTATTAAGGCACCCAACAGCAACATTAGCATTTATTTAGGTAGTGCTTTTGACCATATGATGAAAATTTATCAAATTTTCAGACTTCTTTTGCTCCATTAACTCTCAACTGGGAAAAATATCTGACAAGTTAGCTGCTCAATGTTTCATTTTCTTCACTACATAGTCACTAACTTTGACTGTCTACTGATGGAGCTAGGCAGGTAGCATACTGTAGGTTTATCAGAGCTTTTATGGTGAAAACAGCTGCTTTCTGTTGCTGCAAACTAGGTGGATGAGAGAAATGAGAATGAATCAAACAGTAGAGGAGACATAAAACAAAACAAATGAGCTAAAAGACGCTAAATAGGTCGAAAAGCTTGCCAGCAGTACAGAGTTGGATGATAACTCTTTGTGGGTTTGTCACTATTACTGTTCCTTTGCATACAACCAACCTTCTCCAATCTGCCTGATTCAAATGATGAAAAGAATTTCTGAATAAAAGTCCTACTGATAATTAACAGTATGAGACATTTCGTGCAGTGAATCTCATTTAATTTGACGCTCTTCAAGATTCACGAGTAAAATGTCCTACATTGCCCTCTCGCTCTCTGTGTCCTTGACCACAGTTGTACTTACAGTATCCCCTTCGCCAGCGCCGCATACACAGCTCAAACCTTATGATCAAACGGCATCAAAGTTAAAGCAGGGTGTCCATCCGCTGAGTGGGAGACAGCCTGTTTCTCTGTTTTAAGATGAGACCTTTCAAAGTTGCAGAAGGCCATCATGACTCTCTGTGGCACCACAGCCATTCATTAAAGCTGTGGGTCGGTGTGTCTTTGAAGCCCCTGGCCTTTGTATGTGTGGCCTTTAATGTGCATCTGTCTGCAGTGTAGCGCAAATCCCCCTGAAAAGTGGGATCGGTGTGAGGAGAGTAACGGATCTGTGATAGAGAATAGTAATTTAGTCTCAGGTAATACATATGGTTAGAGAGGCAGGGTTAAGTAGGAAAAAAATGAGGACAAAACACTCCTGTTCTGATTCAATTTCGTATCAGCTGTCCCCCATATAAACATATATATTTATATTCACGTATGTACATGTTTATTCGACCTTTTTTCCTGGCTGCTAGTATTTTTAAGGTTTTAATTTAAATTTTTTTCATATTTGGTAGTTTCGTTAATGTGATGTCATTAATGTGTGTAATTATTCTGCTTTTCAAACTATAGCTCGTCATTTAAAATGTGTTTGCTATGTTACCGTCAAGATTCATCTGCAACATCTTTGGACATTCGTTCCTTGCTGCTCTGACTAAAATGTTCCTGACGTTTGTGATCCTCCTCCCTTAACAGTTTGTGGCCATTGTTAACTATTTTTATTTCCCCGCTCCTGAGATGCTCATGAGAAATTAAACGGGCATAAATGTATTATGATAACATCCTGGAATGTGACGCTTGAAGTCAGAAGGAGCAGGATGTAGACGTCAAACACAGGTTCACATCTATGTTTTATGCATATTTTGGTACCAGACATCCCAGATGATGAGGCACAGTACTGGACAGGCAAGCTGGAACGTATCAATACCATGAGAATCCATGATGAGGTAAAGAGCCCCTTGATGAGGTTTTACTATTTTTTTTTTTTTTTAAGGCAAAACAGTGCATTGATATATTGTAATGATAACACACAGTTATGTCCTGCTGGTTTGCATTTTCTTTTAATCAAATCAAGTTTTTTTTCTGTGTTTTGATGTCTAAATATAACAGATGTTCCTGTTTACTTCACCTTAGCAGTACTGCTAATGACGTACTGCTATATTTATTTTTGTTGATGTTAATGCTGATGGAGTGGGACTATTAAATTACTGTGGTAATAATAATATGAGGACATGAAAAAAAAGACTTGATACATGCTATTTTCTCTCTCTCCCCCTTTGTAGTACCCTATTCAGGATGACGTTCAGAGTCGCCCACTGCCATTTGCAGCATCCCAGTGCTGTGAGTGTGCCTGCCTATATTGCTCTCAGCCACTAGATGGGGCCAATTATCCGTCCTTTTAGCGCTCAGGCTTTGCTATTATTTCCTTCCACTCTCTTGACCCTGTTGCACTGCCAGATCTAGTAACAGTTGAGTCAGAATTGAAAACGAAGATTATATACCTCAGATTAAGTCTGTAAATATTTTTACAAACTTAACAAAGAGGCCGTGTTATGCATGTCAAATCTTTTTTCACTGTTGTGACAGTTTGTTTTCCACTCTGAGAACCACTGATAAGGGTTCCCTTGTCTTCCCACTATTCCAACACAGGGACACTTTCTTTTTGTTTTCACACCCTCTACCTCCTCTGATTGTACCTCTCACTTGTAACATCTGCACTTTCACCAGGCAACTATTTCGGATGGGCTGACCCACTGAGTATGTAAAACACACTTTGATGAAATTTTCCCCCCTGGACAATCCTCAGTGCCCTCTGCATGTCCTAATGCCCCACACCCAATAACATGTAAAACATAAAGTTTCCGTGCATTTTATTCTCATTATTTCACTCATTGGTTTTCCTCACTATTTTCCTGGACCCCCCTTTACCTTTTTTTTAACTTAATTTCCTTCTGTCCTGCTGTTTTCCTGTTATCTATGCTCTGTGCTGATGTCATATGATTTTCATAACCCATGTATATTAAGTCCATATGTGAGTGATTTACCACACAGAGTAGCTAACAAAGAGTCAGGAAAATTCATCAAAAACACTGATATGTTTTTCTGAAGTTGTGCTCCATGCACCTTTTTTTTAAGAATGTGTTTGTTAGGATTATAATAACATTTGAATATGTTTAGTAATACCTATAGAAAAGCCCTTGTCAAATCTGAGAGTTTAAATTGCAGTTGCATCACTAAACTGGTAGGTGGCAGCCTTCGCTCAGCTATATTTATATATCACCTTGACATTTCACTGTCCTCCCACTCTGCTCTAAGAGATATCAACAGAATCAGTTTATCTGTCCCCCTCTCACTTTATCGCTCTGAAAAGATAAAACCCTAGCTCAGCTGCTCCCTCCAGCAGATGCCAACCTCTTCAAAGAAATTTTCTACGGTCACTCTCGGGGTTGGCAAGGTCACTTTCAAAAAGTAGTTTATTTGGGTGCATTTCTTCTTCTAACAGATCAGATTTGTAAGAGGTTTTTGTAATGTTTGTGTAACAGCACATAAATGTACAAAAACAACTGTCTTTAATTTTTCTGTACAATTTTTGTCACTGTCCTCTTAGAAAAAAATGAAAGTTCCCAATTACATGCAACAGATCAATCTAAAGGATAACACAGATGAACACATAACTCAGTATCATCCATTTAGTATTTTGCGTGTATAAAGGCTACAGTCTTTTAAAACTGCATGACATTTGCTCTCTCAACCTCCCTATTAACCTGGCATCCACTCCTAGTTTGTTTATTTCTATTTCTTCAGCTCTTAACATTTTTCTTTCCAGATAGGCAAAATTTAAACTAGGCTGCACTTTCACATGGGTTTGATAATAATCAAGGATTTTTAAATGCTTGCTGGTTGTATGAAACATACTTAGTGATGTTTCAGGTAAGTTTAATTTACTCAGTTCATCCTGTTGCAGCTCTAGATGACCAGGACAGTGCTGTAGATGACCGGGACAGTGACTACCGCAGTGAGACTAGTAACAGTCTGCCTCCACGTTACCACACAACGGCTCAGCCCAACTCCTCCATGCACCAGTACCCCATGGGGCCTCGGCTGCAGCAACACCCAGACTCCTGCACGGACTCTGTCCACAGTTTTGACCTGGACTACAGAGACCAGAGAGGAAGCAGGTAGACAGAGTAAACACACAGTTACCCATACACACCTTCACTCACTCGGTCACTTTAGAGCCAATATGCTTTTTTTTGGTACAGTTGTGGTATCTAGTGCAATGCGACACAGTGGCCTTATTTGTCCAGTGTTTAACCCATCCCCATATATAAACATGAAGGTGACAAAAGAGAGTGCCAGCAAAAATTTAACATAATCAACTCAACAAACGAAAGAACTATTTCAGGGGTGTAGTTCTGATTGCTTTAGAAATAAACAACTGTACCCTCAATGGTAACTCGTTATGTGTTATTTTATTATTTCTCCAATTTAAAAACAGAGCAAATGTTGCTTACTCAAACTCACTCATATATTTCCTTACTCATACAGACTTAAAATTTTCCTCCTGTTTTACATCTACTTTCAGATTTGCAGTGACAGAAATAGTCATTTTAAATTATTATAATTATTCAGTTTTTTTTTCTTTTGGATAGTTTGCCAGACTCAGAAGCCAATATGGTTGGAGCTTTGTGCTTTTTTTTGTCTGTCGGCTAGCTTTCCTTTTTTGCCATAGTTAGTGGTTCATTCAGCTGCTTCAGTAGACCAGGAGGGATCTGTACTCTAGAGGCAGAATGGATCAGACCCTGTATCCTCAGCCTTAGTGCTGCAGTTAATTCCACTCTCTAGCTTTTTAATTCATATTATTGTGGTTCTCCACTGAGTTGCACATCACTACACACTATTTGTTTAAGCTGGCCAAAGGTGTGTGTGTATGTGTGGTGATTGTTTCTAGAATTATATATTTACATTAAAATAACAACAATATTTTACTTTCAATAGAATATTATTCATTAAGCTACTGCTATTAAAAATCTTTATTATTTTTTTATTACTGTTATTATTATTATTATGATTATTATTATATTATTATTATCAATATCATTATCATCATCATCATCATCATCATCATCAACACTACACAGCTGTTTTGAGGGCTTCATCCATAAAGCAAATGGTCTTGGTGCATGGAGTCTTTTGAGTGGATTGCCATGGAATACATGTGTACCAGTGAGACTGCTGCAAATCTGCCTGTGTGGACTGATAGGGAGTTGATCCGGATAATTCTAGATCAGAAAAAAAATGGGATTATAGCCAGGAAAAAGCTCATTGTTCAATTTTCTTTTTGTCTTGAGTCTGGGTCTGTTGTGTTGGTTCAAGTTCCTGATAGTTTCAAAGGCTCTGAACTTGGTTTAACCATATCACAGAGGGAATCCCTCTGTCACACATGGAGGTAGCGGGTCGGTGACATACACGTGCATTTCTTTTGTGATGAAAAACTTTCAATGTGTGCCATATGGTGGTGATTTAGCATGCATTTCTTGAATGCTGTTGCAGGCTGAGTGTTGAAGTGCTGATAAGCATGACCCATCCCATTCTGTGGGAATTTAAAAAGATATAAATTCACAGAGGCACATGCAAACATAGGGGCACATGCACTCTCAGACTTGAACACACATAGAGTTTTATTACCTATATATTATATCCTTGACTCTCAGATGTGTATAAGAGACAGGCTCCGTGAGAAGAGGGGGGAGCTGTTTATGCGGCAGGTAGTGGAGATGCAGGAAGAGGAGAAGTTGACATCATGCCTCAGGCCATACAAGAATGGGCTTCTCTACAAGACGAGGATGTGGGCTAAAAATGAGCTTGACCACACTTTAGAGAATTATGTGGCATACAAAAAAGAACAAGATGCAAGAATGGGGGCACGTTTTGATTTTGATTTAGAGAGTTCTGAAGATCTGCACTACTCCATAGGAGCAGAAGAGGATATTGATGCCTTTGTAGGAGAAAATTTTCACCCAGGCAATGCAAGACATCACAAAGATAGGTATTCTTTCTCATATGAGGGCCACATCGAAAATTCTCAGGGTCTCCGGGAGAAGAAGTGTGGAAAAGCTAAAATTGGAGGATGGACTCCAGAGGCAATGCTCTCTCCTGTAGAGGAACCAAGTGATGAATATGTAGACCCTATGGATGAGCTCCAGTGTCTTGTTGAAACAGTTTCTGAATACCTTGCTGAAAAAGAGGAGGAAATTAGTAAGTATGGTTCCCTTCCTAAATCAAGTAAATCTAGGCTATCGTCTCTGGGTAGCAACAGAACTGATTCTTTTGGAGATGACCAAAATAGCTC
The DNA here is from genome assembly GCF_002814215.2 of Seriola lalandi dorsalis. Classification (NCBI taxonomy): domain Eukaryota; kingdom Metazoa; phylum Chordata; class Actinopteri; order Carangiformes; family Carangidae; genus Seriola; species Seriola lalandi. Next base: position 146,904 of record NW_019524890.1, on the reverse strand, counting down.
ATCAAAGGATCCAAGAGTAGAAACCCAATCGCACACTTCTTCTGACCAAGGCGTCTCAGGGGTAAAAAATGCCATGAGCTCATTATTTAGTTCTCTCACTGACAGAGTGGGAGGAGGCCCTAAACAGCCTGTCCCACCTCCACAAGCACCATCACAATCGTCACAATCTGGGCTAACAAAACTCTTGTCCTTTATTCCTAAATCAAATAGCTCAGCTCCTGTAGCTGTTGTATCTCCAGTAGAAACTTATCCTGAAAAATCCTTCAGTTCTTTGTCTTCTCAGCCACCACGTGATGCCAATACACAAGGTCATAATCAAGAAGCAAAAGGTCCCACATGGAGTCAAACTCAAACAAATACGAAAGAACATATACTTGAGGTTGAAACCAAACCTCAAAGTGCTCCAGGAAACTCCGTCTTGGGGAAATTGAATCCTTTAAAGCTTTTTTCAGCAGGAGTAAATGGGAACTCAGCTGAACAGGAACCAGAAACCACGTATTCTCAAGGCCATACACAATGGGATGAGAAATGTGTTCATCAAGCTAAACAGTCGATGACAGCAGAAGGAGGTGGGAAATTTGGAAAATTAAGTTTATCACAAGAGAAACATTTGAGACAAAATCAAGATGCAAATACATATGGAAAACAAAATCCAATGATTTACAAACAAGAAAATGTGCCTGTTTCGGGGGCAGCAAGGCCAACCAGCCAAACACAATCAGCAAACACTGGATTCTTTAGCCCTTTGAAGAAGTCATTAAGTTCATTGATCACATCTACTGCCCCTGTTCCACCGCAGGGACCTCCACCTGTGGCAGTTTATCCAGTGTTTAGAACCACAGAGGATCCCCGACTGGAGAAACCAGTGGAGGACCCATCATTGAATAGTAACCCTAAACAGCCTTTCCCCTCCTCTGAAAATGTCTCCACTCAGCAACGTCCAAAAGCAGAGGGAGGCATTTTCTCTGGTTTTTTAAAGTTTGCATCCAGTGAGGATGTAAGTGCCTCCACCAACACACAGAATCCTGTGCAATCATATCATGATTCAGCTTCAACAACCTCCTCCACCTTTATACAAAGTTCCACTGTGCCACCAGAAAGCACTGAGAAAGGATGGTTTTCCAGCATTTTTAACCCTACCTCTACTCCCAGTTCAAACCAGAATATTACCAGTAATCCACAATCTCAGAGCAGCAAATTGCCATCTGTCTCACATGCACAACCTACATCAAATCAGAACCCAACAGCAGCTCATCATGGAATGCAGCATCAAGCTCCCAATCAGCCTCAATCACAAAGTTTTTTGACAGGTCTTCTTAAAGGGAGCTCGACAGAGGACATCTCTCATATGGGCTCTAATCAACCAAAACAAGGAGGACTGCTATCTGGACTTCTTAAATTTGGCTCTACCAGTGACCTATCTGACAGTTCACCTCAGCAGGCTGCCCATAACAATCAACCACCCAGGAGCAGTAATCCGCCACAGATTCCTCATCACCCTCCCCCACCACATACTTCTTCAGCTCCCCCGAAGGGGGGCTTTCTCTCAGGGCTATTGAAGTTTTCATCAACAGAAAATATACCACAAAACGTTCAGCTATCTGAAGCTGAAAAACAGAAGAATATGCATGGCATTTTCTCTGGTAAGCAGCAGACTTCAGATGCAACTCAGCAAACACAACCTCAACAACAGGGGCTGCTGTCTGGCTTGCTTAAATTTACATCCTCTGAGAATATTTCAAGCAGCCAAACTGTTCAGCACCAACAAAGCGGTGTTAAACATAGTCAACTGGGTTTCAACCCTCAGAATACTCAAGGTCCAGACCGAGGGCCTCATCTCAGGAATAGAACACCAAGTCAGGAAGTTGTCCAAAGGGACACTAGTAAACCAGGCTTTACTCGTCAACAAACAGTTCCACTCCAGAAGCCACAATCCCAACAAGGTGGTCTTTTATCTGGTCTTTTTAGATTTGCTTCAGCAGACAACATAAACACACAACAGCACCCATCAGCTCAGCCACATGGAATTACCTCTAGTAAATCAAGTCATGAGCAAACAAAGGCAAGAAGTATTCCTATTACTGTCCAAAATCAACCACAAAATAGTTCAACACAAAAAACAACTCAAACAAGTGGTATACTCTCTGGATTATTTAAATCCTCTGAAAATATGGCTCAACAACCTCAGCCTGAAATCATCCATGAGTCAGAACAACAAATTAAAGTGCCACGCAGCCAAACTGCTCAGACTCAGCAGGAGACAACAAGTCAATCTGGAGTGCTCTCAGGGCTATTCAACAAGTTAACAAAATCATCTGAAAACACTGACACAACCTGCCCGACATCAACTGCACAATTACTGCATCAGAACGCAAATAATTGTACAGTCACAGTGAAGACCCCACTGCAAACACAGTCACGCACTAATGTAACACAAGAATCCTCACAAGAACATGCAGAGATAGAGAAGAGGATTCCACAAACTGCCCAACAAGGGTTTTTATCTGGACTATTCAGCAAAAATGTAACTGAGGAACCATGTACTCAAAAACAAAACGTTGAAACATCAGGTCAGATTACAGAACAACAGACATCATCAGCTATGTTCACAGAGTTACATTCAGGCACATTAAAAAGTACTACCTCAGACTTTGGAAGAGACAATTGTCAAAAAGTTGTTCATGCTTCTCTCAATCCAGGACAGAGCAGACATGCTTTCATTAGTCCACCTGTCTCAATTGATACAGAGAGTTTAGACCTAAGAACATCGGCTACTTTTGCAAGATCACTTCAGAATCGGGCAACATACTCCTCAATTAGCACAGGTAATTTATCCCAGTTATATTATTCTGGGACACATCAGTTAGTTCAGCCAATGGCTTATAGTACAGGAAATATTAATTCCCTTTTACAAAGCCATACAAGTTCTTCAATCATGAACATGCCGCAGTATATTAGCGGAAGCACTCCCTCATTGTATGGAACTTCAAGGCAAAGTGTTTACCAAGGTCAGTTGTCCCCTTATGGAATAAGTCCTTCTTATGATGAAAACCAGTGGATCCGTGAAAGTGCTCTATGGCAACAGTTTCAGAATGAGTCACTGAACTATCAGTTTCAGGGAGAAGATCAAGGCTATAGCCAGAGCTGTGAAGGTGCATCATTACAGGCACCTGCTCTTCACAGCAGCTTTTCAAATATCAATCAGCCATTTAATACCCCTACAACATGGAAGGGTTTTGTTTCTAATGAAAGGCAAATTGGACCATATGAGTTTGATGGACACAGGAATGGTGATCCATATCCCAAGAGGAAATTATGGAACAGTTATGAAGACTTGGGAAATCTAGAGTATTCACCTAATCAGGAGGGTGCATTGAACTTAACTACTAAACATAGTGCTGCAAAGTTTGGGAAATGCAACTCATTTAATGATGGTAGCACTTACAGCTTGAATGGGATTTCATATCATGAAGGCTATTATGAGGAGACTGCACCAAGTTTGTCTTATTCGGCTAACTGGCATTATGGAATGGATACTGAAGTCCTACAAAACTATCATACTGATGGCATGATCCATGAGAGTCAGTTTAATCTGAGCCGACCAATAGATTCAGGCTGTCCTCCAAATGCCAATACTGAGACAGAAGATTCCCTTTACCTCGAAGACACTGAATGGTATCAGCAATGGCTTGCACTTTTAGAGCAAGGAATGTGGTGGCCAGCAGATGATGGTGACTGTGGCTACTTTGTTTACACTGATCATGAGTACATTTATGCCTTGCTTACAGATACAGCGGGTGAATATGTGTATGCTTGTGCCCCAGAAGGTGAGTCTTGGGGAAATGCACAGAAACTAGATAGTCTTCCCAGTGGTTGGCTGCACAATGAAATGGTTTTAGTCTGTGGCTTTAAAATTCCACTTTACAATGAAGATGAACTTCTTTGGCTTCCTGGTCAAGATCACAGTGACTCTCAACTTCTTAATGCCCCCCTAGATTTGTCTGCTGCCTACAGAAAAGGAAATCAGATAATGAATCTAAATCTTGAGCAATTCTCTCAGATGTTTGAAAATTCATTTCTTTCACAAGGGCAACAGGGACTAGACTTCACATCTTACAGATTAAACAAAGTCAGGATGGATCCGAGACAGACCAGTAATGTCTATCAAGACCAGTGCCAAGATGTTATTGACCTTTCTTGTCGTAATAAAGACCATATTGGCCCTTACTGGAGTAGCCAGGAAATGAAGACATTTCTTGCTCAAAAAGTTGCTGTTTCCCTGAACTCTACTCCTAACATAAATTCTAATCAGCAGCTACTTCATAACTGTTACCAACCCAGCCAACGCCGGCATTCATCCACCGGGGTTACAGTGAAGCATGCAGATGATGTATCAGAGGAAGAATGGAGAAAGAGAGTGGCCCCAGGAGAACAACAACCTAATCGTCAAGTCAGAAAGATTTCTTCTCTTATATCCTCTTTTGTTGGCAAAACATCACAAGTGGAATTGGACAAAACTAGCACATCCCCCAGTGATCAAGCTCCTGACAAACATCCTAAGAACCTTCTTTCATCAGGTTTCCAAAGTCTGAAGTCGAAGATCATTAAAGAAGAAGCTACTGCTGTTGTGACTCAGTCAGAAATTGTTAAACAACAAACGGAGAAGCCAACTACCACACGGGGAAGAATTTTGCCAACAGTACCAACAACTGCTCAAGTGACTCCGCCCTCAACACAATCAAATACAACTTCACAGAAACCTAGACTTTCACGTCAGACCACCATGGTACAACAAGCAGCCCCACCAACACAGCCCAATGTCACAGTGCCTTCAGGATCAAAAGAATCTCTTATTAAACCTGAACTACCTAAAGAGCTTGCAACTGATAAACCGGTGGACATACCATTGGAGAAACCATCTGAACAACCACAGGCAGGCTTCATGAACTTCCTAAAATCTACAGTAGGTATAGAGGAAAGCAAGCCAGATTCTCAGACATCTTCTCACATATCTCCTAGTCAGCAGAGCAAAACTGGCAGCACCGCTTCCTTACCAGACAGTGTTCCTACAAATAAAGAGGCTACAGGAGTGTCAAATCTATTTGGATCAATTGGCAGCCTGTTTAGTACTGAGTCTTCTCCACCACAAAAACAGCAAATGAAACCTAGTGTTACAGAGGGTTCACTGACATCAGCATCTAAACCTAAGGGTATACAGAGACAACAAACAATGGACCGAAGTGGTACCTCTCGGCCGCAGACCCAACCCCCAAACAAAAGTATATCCCAAGTATTTCCTCCCAATTCTTCCACAGGCCCTTCTACAAGTCGATCAGAAACTATGCCACCTACAGGGGAAGCAAAACAGGAAGCAGGAACTAAACCATCTGGTGGACTATTTGGATTTTCAATTGGGGAAATGCTGACAGGAGCAACAGCAGGTGCTCAATCTGGGCTCACACCAGAAAGACCTGCATCAGCTACAGCTCCACAAGAAGAATCTCTTGGTAAAAGTATATTATCAATATTTAGTGGACCAAATCCTCCACAGGCTGCACCTAAAACAGGGCCTCAACAACATCCTCCAAGTGCAACTCCACAACCTCCCCAACAGGAATCTCTTGGTAAAAGTTTATTAACAATGTTTGGAGGATCAAGTCCTTCGCAGCCTCCTACTCAAACCAAGCCTACTGCTGAGACTCCTCAACAGGGAACTGTTCCTCCAAAAGACCCCCCATCTACAGGATTTCTTTCGATGTTTGGTGGTCCTAGCACCCAACAGTCTCCAGCCCAAACAGGATCTATTCTAGGGGGAATCCTGCCTGGGTCATCAAGTTCAACCGATAGCCCAATGAAGGGACTGTTTTCAATGTTTAGTGAACCCAGTCCTCCACAACCCCAGCCACCAACAAAGTCATCTCAACAACGAGTAGCTCAATCACAAACTCAACAAAGTGTACCTCAGACACAATCTAAACCACAAGCACAACCTCAGACACAAGGGCAGCCAGCCACCTCTGTCCTTGGGGGAATTTTGGGCGGCTTGTCTACCTCTACTGAAAGTCCAAGAAAAGGTTTGTTGTCCATGTTTGGCAGCCCCAGTAGTCCTCAAACACCAGGAGCTGGTGGAAGTGCAAATATGTCTTCAGCGTCAGGGACTGCAGCACCCAAAGAACCTGCAAAGAGTATACTCTCTGTTTTTAATGATGTTATGACATCTCCACAACAAACTCCTAATTCATCATCTACTATTGATACTACTGCCAAAGAGCCATCAACTATTCATTTACAACATGGTTCTTCCCAAATGCCATCTGTTTCCAGTAGCCATGTGCCAGTGTCAGCAACTATCAGTCAAACATCAAGTGAACTCTCAAGGAGCAATGCTAGTACTAACTCTAGTGAAGTGCATGCTAGCCTATCCACAGATATTACTGTAGATACCACAAATTCTATTAAAGTGGATACCACAATTAAAGACACTGGTATTGCATCTGAGCAACCAGATTCTGAATGTATCACTGTGCAAAAGGAATCAAGCACAGAAAGTGCATCACAGGATCCTGCTCCCCCTAAGGAACCAGTAGGCTCTGGTCTCTTGTCCATGATAAGTGGATCTGGCCCACAGACTCCTTCCTTACAAGCTGGATTCATGTCAGATGGTCCAGGAAAAGGTTTACTTTCATTATTTTCTGGGCCCAGTACTGAGCCAAGTGCTAGACAAACAGGCCCTTCACCTACTGCACCAGGGTCTGCATCTGGATCATCAGGCCCCAAGGACCCACCAGCCAAAGGTTTGTTCTCTGTGTTTGGAGGTTCTACTCCCCAGCCCTCTGCGCAGCCTGGAAGTTCTCTATTAGGGGCAATGTTTGGAGGCTCTTCACCTCAAACACCAGCTTCTCAAACAGGAGGATCTATACTAGGTGGTCTGTTTGGAGGGTCTGCACATCAGGCTGCTCCTCAAGTTGGTCCCACTAAGACTGGAGGCTCTGCTCCTCAGACAGGAGGACCTCAGGCAGGGGCATCCTTACTTGGAGGCTTATTTAGTGGAACTGCTCCACAGACTGTTGGATCTCAGACTGGGGGATCTATTTTGGGAGGGTTTTTTGGAGGATCTGCAGCTTCAACTACAGCATCTCAAGCTACTGGGGCCTTTAGTGGAATGTTTGGTGGGGCTGCCACCCAAACTTCAACACCCCAAAGTGGTAGCTCTATATTGGGAAGCATTTTGGGGGGCTCATCTTCTCAAACAGCAACTGTACAGACTGGTACAGCTTCAGCTTCTGCAGCTTCTGTTCCTAATGAGATGCCTGGTAAAAGTTTGCTTTCATTGTTTGGAGGATCTGCTCCACCTGCAACACCCACTGCAACAGCTGTACCAACATCTAATGATGATAAGGAAACTACAGCTCCTACCAACACTACCTCAGATGTAACTGTTCTACCAAAACCCACTGATGACGGTAAAACTGCTACAACTCCAGCTGGTCCTGAAATCTCTGTAATTGATACTGCTACCAAAAGCAAAGAGCAGGTAGAAACAGTACAGCAACCTAATGACACAACCCAGAGTCTTGAGGTAAGCTTGAACAAAACTGATGGCAATGCTACTGAAGAAGCTAAATGCCAAGATGTTGACAAGCCAACTGCTTTAGCTATAGATATTCAATCTGAAGTTTCTGAAGTATGTGCACCGGCACAACAACCTGCAAAACCAGAGCTTGTGAGTGGTCAGTCAAGTCAAGATACAGCACCACCTAAAGTAGAAGAGGAAACACCAGCCACTCAGTCAGCAAGTCCTATGGCCCAGAGACAACAGAAGCCTCCAGAACCAGAGAAATCCATTGGTGACTCATCAGCAGATACAGTCACAGGTTTTGTGTCCTCCCTTTTCAAACCAGCAGTTGCTTCCACTGAAGGGCCTCAGCAACAGCAGAAGAACTCACTTTTTGGACTGGGAGGAACAGCACCTCAAGCTGCTACTGGTCAGACCGGAGCATCGCTATTGGGGGGTATTTTTGGAGGGTCCAACACCCAGACAGCAGCTCCCCAGACAGGGGGATCCTTACTAGGAGGTTTATTCAAAGGGTCTGCTCCTCAATCTGGTCCTCAAACCACTGCCCCCACCACAGGAGGGTCAATATTAGGCGGGATGTTTGGAGGAGGATCCACTGCCAAGTCTGTAGGTCCCCAGACAGGTGGATCATTACTGGGTGGGATGTTCGGAGGATCGGCACCAACAGCACAGCAAGGTGGTTCTTTACTTGGAGGAATGTTTGGAGGAGGAGTCACTGCTCAGACTGCAGGATCACAGAGTGGAGCATCAATTCTTGGGGGCATTGGCGGATCTTTATTTGGGGGTATGGGACAACAACCAAAGTCATCTGAGCCAATGCCAGCTGAGCCCAAGTCAACAACTGGCTCAACTCCACAGCCACAGATTAAGAATGAAAGTGTGACATCAAAAGTAGCACCTTCTGCCGCTGACACTAATACAAAAGAAATGGCACACTCAACATTACCAGATAATGATAAAGTAAAATCTGGCAGTCTAACAAGTAGTGTCAGGCCATCTGAGGCAGCATGTCCAGAAACCTCTGCTGTCACAAGTGCTTCAATAAGCACTATGTCTGACATCACCCAACAGGTAGATAACACTTGGCAAGAAATGTCACCTGTTGAGGGAGAGGTGATACATGAGAAGCCTATGGTCATAAAAGGAGACCCTGAGGGTAAAGATAGTGACAAATCAGCCCCACCTGATACCCAACAAGCAGATACCAATACAGCGCCTCAACCTAATCATTTGCCCAATAATGCAGAGCCACCTCAGGCCAAGTCTCTGTTTGGGTTTATATCAGCACAAAGTGATACAGGAAAATCTCTTGGATCCCTGTTTTCACCAACGATACCATCAGGTGCTCCATCAATGCCTCAAACAGAAGCAGGCAGTGGCCTATTTTCAGGATTAAAAACCTTTTCTGGAGGCCTATTTCAAGAGGAAAACCCTGTTACTGGAAAACAAGAGCCACCCACCACCTCATTATTTGGGACAAAGATAAATTTTCCTTGGCAGGCAGAGCCACCGAAGCCACAAGCTACCCCAGTTATAACATCTCAACCCAAAACTGTCAACATAACAAGTGATCAAAAACATACTGTACAAAAGGTTGCAACATCTGATGACCAAAAATCTGAATTGGTAGGTTCCACAGATGATATAGCAAACCCCCAGATTTGTATCTCCACTCCTGAAGTAGATCCTTCAGCATCCCTGATCCCAAAGGAAATGGAAAGGCTTGTAGAAACAAACCCTTCTGCAGGTCCTACCTCTGGAGTGCAGCTGGACAACCAGTCAAAGAGGGATCTATTGAATGCAAAAAGGCTAGTAAAAGCATAATAAATGGCATTACTCCTCACCATTTATGATGCATTGACGTTTTGGACAAAATGTATTCCCTGTCCAGCTCTGCAGTCCATCCTCACCAGTTTTGTTGAATTTTTAGCTTGTGTGTGTGTGTGTGTGTGTGTGTGTGTGTGTGTGTGTGTGTGTGTGTGTGTGTGTGTGTGTGTGCGTGTGCGCGTGTGTTTGTATTGTCTTATGTGTGATTTTTGTGTATAGCATCTCCATAATTCCATGTGACCTTTCAAACCAGAATTCCAAAACAAAATTTGCACATTTATGGACGTATGTATTGCACATATCTATGGATGGGAAATTCACAAATAAGAGAACATAATCATCAATTAGTTAATTTAAGAGAGATCATTTGCTGTGCTACTCCTCTAACTCCTGTTTAGCTTGTGAAGACACATGTTAATATAACAAATGTAAGCATGATTGTCAGCAATATTAAAAACAATGCAAGTTTTGGTTGATTATGGAATTCTGATTTGAGTTGTATATTTTTTTGTATGGTGAAAATTATTTTTTGTGTTTAAAGTAAAATAAAATTTTACAATCCTTACCATTTAACCAAATATCTGCACTTTTCCCCTAAAAATGAAATCAGTTATGAAATGCCACTTTATAAAAGGTAAAATTTTAAACACAGAGATCAACTGCATATTTTATTGTCCACATCCATCTGTACTTGAACCCTGTTTTCATAAGCTTACTATCATACAGCATATGATGGTCACTATATCTGTTATGTCTTGTGGACAAATGAAAGGAAAATGATATGGTATAATATGGTATATAGTTGTGTGCAGAAACACACCCTTTTTTAGTAAGGATTAGCAGTTGCAGGGCAGGTTATATTTCACATCACAAGCGAGCATACTCTTATGTTTTACATTTATATTTTTATTATTTTCCAACACGCAAACAGCTCCCCTGCAAGGTTAGCTGTCTTTTCAGGGAATGATGTGTGTGTTTGTTTACTATACCAATCAATCCTAGAGAGGATATTGATAAAAGTAGACTTTTTATATAGTTAAACAGTGTTTGTAAATAATTTTTAATAGATGAGTGGGGTTTATTACATCCCAAAAACTATTAATTTTATTAATCTTTTCAGCAGTATACAAAGCATTGAACCAACTTCTAAAAGTAAAGATTTAGTTTTATGTAACAATCCCCACTTATCTAGCCCTGGATAGAGGAAAAATATAAACCACAAAAATATTTCAAGATAGTTTTTCAACCAGTTCTGAAAAAAGTACCTTGATACTGAATATTTTCCTCACTCCTCTCTTACCATTGTAGTCCAGTGGAAAGTAGTCGTTTTGGGTCATCAGGAAACCTGAGCCAGACCAGCTCCCAGCTTAGTGAGACTGGCCAGGAGAGCACTGCAGGGTCAGAACTGGAGGAGTCATTCCACTCCTATCACAGTACTGGCTTTCACCCCTCCACCAACGGGCAGCCACGCACAAATGGACATCTTCCCGCCAATGGACACTCTATGGTTGGTGAGCAGGAAGTACATAGGCTGTCCCCTGAAGTAGGACGGGGCCTGAAAAATGACACCCCAGCAGAGAGAGGGTCCTCTAAACTTCAAAGGTACTGTGTGTTCATAATTTAACCTAGCTGGTGTATTTGCTATAATGACGGTGTCATAGAACTGCAAGGTTTTCTCCATCTCTTTCTACCACTCTACTCTTAAATTCATGTTACCCAGGTTCCATGATGATGGGCCGCCATTACCCTTCACCCCATCCAGAGTTCGTTGGTTGAAGGCCATCAATAAAGTCAGGGTTCAGCTCCGGGAGGTAGGCACTGTTTCACCTCATTTCCTCCAACAATATCTGACCGCTCATAACCTTGTAAGTCTGACGTTGTTACACTCATTTTCCTTACCCCACCACACATATGCATACAAAGACATATACAAATACTTGCAATTCTCTGGAAGTGGTTGAGTTGAACCTCTCTGTTTGTTCAAGAAGATGCACTAAAATGGGTTTGAGTGTTATTATAACTGCAATTTCTTTGTCATTTGAATTTTGCAACAAAACCAATGGTCCCCTGTACCCTCATGATTACACACATAAATTCTTGTGGACTGAGTATTAAGCACACAGACTTCTGATAGCCTCTCAGCAGCAACGGTGGAGCTACTAGGGTGTGCCTCATCCAAGTCACTCCATAAATCATTGTCAAGTTAAGGGTCTTTGTTTTAATTTCATCCACTTCTATGTTTCTTGCCAACATGGTATTTTAATTGCAGCGAACTGGTTATAACCTTGCTTATTCCTACTGTCCAGCAAACATATGCTGCTCAAATAGAGATGTGAGATGATACGGGCCAATTTTTAAGCAATGCCACATTTGCACTTAATTTTTAATTCTCAGCCTCTGTGTCCTCTCCCTCTCTCTGCCTCAGTCGTCATTGGTTGATTTCATCTCTTCTCACCGCACTGTAATTGTGAGGCTAAAGTCTACTGTCCCTCTGTTGACTTAGGTCTATCACTCTTGCTTCAGGGACCTATAATTTACATTAATGGACACTTCACTCTTGGGAATCCCTCTCATGTTCTACTGTCAATGATTCTACAGTGTTTGACTAATTTGTCACTGTGTGTCATATATACTTAAAGGTCATAACTGCATTTTTTATTAAGCCATGATCTAACCTTCTTCTTCTCTTAGGCATGACAAAAATAATTGGCAGGTGACTTGTGCCAATATTTGAACAATCTAGTGAGAGGGAAGGATGTAAAAGGTGGGGATATGCTAGAGCTGTTTATCCTTTGTCCATTTCACATTCCTGTACACTGTGTAATTTTCATATAAAGGTATTACTCCCTGAGTAATGGTTGATAATTTACACCAATTAGAGACCCTACTTTTTCAGAAAAAGACAGATTTACGTAGTTGTTTATGTCAGTACATCAAATGCCTAGTAGGAAATCATATGGCATTGCTTTCATTTATTCACAATATCTAATGCCATGTAGTGTCATATTGAACCAGTTTCCAACCATTTCTGGAGAATGTGTGTAGCATGTAAACAGATGTTGAATCTAATCCTGCATCAAGTCCAGTTGGAAATCTTTGAGGGCCGTCATAATGAAAACATCAGAATCTCTCAGCTAACTGGGGTTCAACCCCTTCATTAATCTTTTTATGGCCTGGCAGTAAAGGAGTAGCTGTGGTAGCTGTCAGTTGGCTTCCATTATAATGATTGGTTTTCATGGACTGGGTGAGACGAACATACACTGTAAATGATGGCTGATTGAAGACATGAGTATAAATGGAAAGCAAGGTGAAAGCTGTCTAAGTGCCATTTATTAAGGGACTTGGGGAAACACTTAGGACACAAGGATAAATTCTGAAAAGACTGCAATGAATTAGAATTGGTTGTTAATCTGTCAAGCACTGTCACAGTAACAGGAATAATAAGAATGGTAGACACTGTGAAGCACCTTCACATGCTTGTTTACGTTGATAAAAGAGAGAGAAAATGGGGTGTGTGGTGTGTTTACAGTTTCCTCGAGATTTTTTGGCAGCGGCACACACACAAATACACAGCAGGAATTGGATCTGGCTGGCAGACCCATTTCCAGTGTCGGTTTCAATACCCATACTGGATATGACGGAGCTGCAAGCTTTGAATAGAAATTCTTTTCTTTTTACATTTTTCCATTTGTAAGGTAAAAGTAAGCAAATCACAGAGTGCAGGAAAACCAGTGGTACTGATATGTTTATCATATGTGAGTTCACTTTTACAAACAAGCAATTTAATGAATTGAAAGAGAAATATCGCGAATCACATCAGCAGCAGCAGCAGGCAGTTGTGGAAACAGAGAAAAAAGAGTGAATGAGACTGAGAGCTGGCAGTCTCACAGCCTCAGATTAGCCTTGCGCTGGGATACGTTGCCAGAGGACAGAAGGAGAGAGAGCAGAGAAAGCATGCAAGAGGGTGGGAGGGGAAGTGCAGATGGCTACTTAACTGAGGGTGAACTGCTGTGTGATTGTGGTCTGCCACTGTCGCACTTGCCGTTCTGCTGGTAGAAATGAAGGATTCAGCAATTCTGTGTCAAAGAAGATCTGCTGGTTAGATTGAGGTACAGCAAGACATTCAGTGATTCACCTGGGGAAAGTTACCATCATGGATCGTCTGTGTGGATTTAATTGGTCTTGAAAGATGATATCTACAGGTTGCTCTTGATTATATTTTTTCCTGTAAGGTAAGGTAAGGTTTACAATTTGATATATATTTCTGTAATTCTATGCATTTAGTCTTTAATTTGTGGAGACTCTGATTAAATAATGCATGGTAATACATGTTATACTACATGAAACTTACCTTTGGTCTACGTATGTAAAAAAGATCTTAGTACTTCCAGATAAATTACTGAACTTCAGCTTGTTTCAGTACTCAGTACTCATCTGAATTCTTTGATGAGAAGTCAACTTAAAAACTTCAAAAGCAGGATGTCTTTTTTTTTTTTTTTTTTTTATCCAGGCCACAGACCATTTAGCGAGGCGAGAAAAGATATTGCTGCAGGCTATTACTATGACTGGCCTGGAAAATGGGCTTGACCCCATCTAGCCTCTCAACCTTTCTTTAGCCTGGACAGTTAACTAATAAATTACTGACTATTAAGAGTGCACATACAGTGGCTGTCTGTAAAAAGGGGCAGTGGTCCTCAGAAGTGTATCGGAATGGGCTTCTTAACAATATTTGGGTGTTGTACAACAAATATATTTAAGCCAGATATTCCTGTTCATATTTCTTTTTAAATTAAATATTAAATAACTCATCAGAAATGACGGAACATGAAAAATGATATTTTAACGGGAAGCATAATGCTCTAAGTTAATTTCAGATTGCCTGATTCCATTCAGCTGATAGCTCAACATTTTAATTTCAAATTCAGAGTAGAAAACATTCGCTCCTCATTGGCTTGATTGCACTATTCTTCCTACCAAACTCTTATCAGGCTGACACACACCTACAGTGCTCAAATGCTTATTGGAGACCTCCAGTGCAGGGGTGGGTTAATGTAGTTAGCAGCTATTCACTCTCCGGAATAACTTACTTAATGGAATAGGGAATCGTCTCCCAAAATTCAAACTCAGGCAAATTGCAGTTATGTAATCTTATTATGTTATAAAAGTAAATTGACAAAACAATTGTCGCCAATTCAGACTTTGGGGAAAAATTATACATAATCATCTTGTATTGTGTGGTTGGGGTTAGCTTTTTTAATTAAGCCTGTAATTAAAGCTTTTATGGAAGTTTGAAAAAAACATCTTAAGGACACCTTGCCAAGTCTATTGCCCCATATTTAGTTACAGAGAAATAGCAGTTAAAGAAACAAGAGAGATAAACATTTTACTTGATATATTTGATGTTTTTAAAGTTAATATTGAGTAGTCGACTCGGTTAAAATGTGAATAAGTTTCAAAATAATTTCTTATTCTCTACTAATGACAAATCTTACTGTGTCTAGGTTAAAGTCTTTTATGCAGGTTGCGTTTCAAGCAGCATTATTCTAACCTGTCTATGTCTGATCTTTAGGGGCAGTCAGCAGGAATTGATATCACTGAGCTGTGTCTACTACTTAGTATGATTAAATGGAGGGAGCAGAAGAGCCATATCTATATAACAAGACTATGTTTATCGTACATATGCAGACTACATACTGGATTATGAAATGCCATCAGATAGATTGATGCTGTGTTTTTATGTTGTGCTATCCAATAATCCCTGTCGTGTTTACACTGTAGGCAATGGGTCAGAGCTATCGTGCCCTGCAGCTGGTGTGGGTCTGAAAGAATGACATGGCTTTAGAGGAGAGAATTGACCTGTCATCTAATTACCGTGCTGTCTTTCCAAGGCATCCTAATTACAGATATCTAAGCAGCTGCATGGTGTTCATTCTGCAAGTTGCCACTCTGACTCAGAGGAGGTTAGCGAAAGCAATACTGTCGATCACACGTCTGCACTGTACAGAGAAGTGTTGTCTCTCACAGTAGCCTCAAGTAGAAGTGTAGAAGTGTAGGTGCTAAAATGTATTAAACCTTCTTTTTTGTCAGCAAGGAAATCAGCAGTCTTAACCATTTGTAAAGCAAATACATATGGTACATGTGTATAGGTTTTTTTTGACTGTTAAAACAAAACTACATACCAGAGTGTCAGAAGTTAGAATTCCTGCTTTTCTCTCTGCACTGTTTAGTCTGCTGGTCATAGAAAAAGTTTAGTGAGAATAACAAACAAAATATTTATTCTATTTTCTGAGTCCTTATTCTACTTACATGGGTTTAATTCAAATCAGAAATATGAATTTGATAAGTGAGCAAATGCAATTCTCTTCTTGGGTTGCTAAGACTGAAAATTATTTTTAGGTGCTTTGTTGTCTGATACCTTTCCTCTGCTTTTGATCATTGAATGCAGCTGTCCAGATGATTGCCAGGAGGAAATATTAGGTGGCATTTCTTATTGGTTATTGGTAGTTTAATGATTATGTTGCTGTTTTACAACAGAGACATAGCAAAATGAAGGCAGAGCAGAACAACCAACCAAATTAGCTACAAATGAGATTTATATAGTTAATTTAGTTGACAGCCAAAAAATACAGAGTAACGCTTAGAGTTTTCACTTCTTTGTTGACAAAATAACTTAACTGTCGAGTTTTCTCTTGTCAGTCATGGTGCCGGGACTCGGTCATTTGGTGTTTATCCTGGCTTATGCTTACACCACTGTAAGGAGGAGTTACTGAGGCAGTGGTTTGTCCATGTGTGGGAACAACTGATCAAGAGTGCCATTTATCAGGGATGTTCCCCAGAGGACACCTCAGTGGACAGGATGAACCCTACAAATCAGAGCTACTTCCACTCTCGCCCAAGAGGCGAGACCTGCAGAAGAAGAGATCACAGAGCCCCAAAGTGGGGCAAAGCCTGCGCAGAACGCTGCAGAAGTGCCTGCAGGGGCCAGAGGATAACTCTATTCATGACCTCTCATCAGGGGACACTACCTGCAACAAAGCTGACCTCACCCTGTCTGGGGAAAACAAAAGTTCTGACTGCCCAGATGTCATTGGGGTTTTTGAGGATACATTACCCAGGCTTATTGAAAGGACCAAAAATGAAGAAGAGAAGGAGGAGAGGGAGGATGAGGAGGCAGAGCAAGGTGCAAGCAACATAGTGGAACATATCCTGAAAGAGCTAAAAGGCATCAACAAGATCCAGGAGGAAATTTCTGACCTGAGGCTGTATCTAACGTCTGTGCGAGGCTCGGTGGATGAAGTATCTTGCTGTGTCGATGCAGTGCTCAGTGAAATAGGCGAGCTATACTCTGGGGCTTCAGCTGCCCCTCATCCTAGTCCCGTTTCTCAAACACCCCGCGTCAGACGAGGAAGCCTGGGTAGACAGAACGCCATCACATCTCTTCATTGTAGAGACACTAGTCCAGTGTTGGATCGCAAAGATTGCCCAAAAGATGTCGGACCTATACCAACTCACAGATCACCTAAACAATGGCACATTGATAAAGTCACTCTCAGTCAGTCAGACCAGCAAACAGACGAAGCGAACCAAGAGCATCATCATGGCCGTGACTACCAAAGCACCAGCTCTTTGTCATCTTGTCACAGTCCCAACTGTCTAGAGGCAGGCTTTCTTTCTGGTGACACAGAGTACGACAGGTGGCCTTCTGCTGATATTCAGCACAGTGTTAGTGCAGAAGGAGGTTGGAGTGAGGAGGACATCTGCTCATGTGCAAACAGTAGAGAAGAGCTAGACACTTGTCTAGCTGTTTGGGACAGGTGTGCAACAGAGGAGACACAAAGCAGCACACCGGGTCAGTCTTCACACAACAGCTCTGAACATCTCTCATTGTTGTTTGGACACCATTACAACTCTCCTTCCAGCTCTTCTAGTATAATGGACTGGAGGCCCCCCAGACTACAAACTGAGGAAGAAAACCTTAACTGCAACTGTGCTGCTAATTGTCCATACTCACGTAGCTCCGGTTACCACACCGTGGATGTCTGTGCAAATGAAATGGATAGTGGGCCCTCCAGGAGCCTGAGTTGCTCCACCATGCTGTTGACAGACTGTGATGATGGTTACCTGGAGCCACATTCACCATGCGATGATTGTCCATCCTCTGGAGACACTCTCAATCTGGGGTCTGCCGAGAGTTTGGACAGGGAGTGGACAGATCCGAGCATCTCCAGGGATGAAGCAGGAGAATCCTTGTCACAAGAGTCTTCTGAGATAGATTCTGAGGGTACACCCAAGACCCCTAATGTAGGTTTTGATGTAACAACTTTTAGCAAGGCCGTACTCACTTTCAGGTCAGCTTTGAAAGGGGCTTTAAAAAAGTTGGAAGGATCAAACCCCGAAGATCTGATAGATGACAGTGGGTCTGAGGTATCTCCGCCCCCTGTTAGGCAAGCCAGTGAACCAAAGGAGGAGCAGAGCAGTACAGAGGGAGGCACGAGTCTGACTGAGAATCATGCCAGATTTGGTAGTCCAAAAGAGGACAGTGAGGTCTCAGTCTATGTGGATTGTGGTGAGACTCCTGAGACCCCATCATGCGATCTTCAAGCATCTCCCCGAGAAGCAAGCCACTCTCCCTGCACCCCCACTGAGTATCACTCTGTAGAAATTTCACAGGGCAAAGGAGAATGTTCGACGGATGGGGAACTGTCGAACCTTGACCTAACGCCAGACCGTTGTCCAGCAACGCAGGGCGAGAGTCCACTGGGTCCAGTGTTTAGCACAGATGAGGTGAGGTTAAGTCCAATTAGTGAAAACCACGTTCTTGACGAGGTCAATCAAGAAAAGCCTACCGATGCCAGTCACAGAGAGCGTATCGCAAATTTCCAGCGCATTCTGAGGGAAAAGAGGCAAACCCGTCATAGACTGTCCAAATCTGCTCAGGGGTCCCAGGGGTCCCATGGCTCTCAGGGGTCTCAGGGATCTCAATCTCAAGATGAGTTCATCATAGGTATTTTGAGGATATTTTCTCTGACTTTAATCACTTGCAAGCCCAGCAAAAAAATCATTAAATCATGAAAACATTTAAATTATGTAACAATCTAATTACATCGATGTATACCGCATTAAGATATGTAGAATTATACAGTTATTATTCATAAACAATGTTATACAAATGTGCTCAAATTAGTTTGCTCAACAACAGCATCTCCACACAATTTCTAATACTTCTGTGATTTTTTTTATTCTTTGCAGAGTGTGGGAGAGAAGATAATCAGGTTACTCATTTAACATTGGCTCCACATTTAAGCTCCAGTTCTTTTTTTTCTGTTGATGTTAATTGTCGTCATATAATTATGTTAATTTTTTTACCACATTATTTGTTTTGCTTGTCTTTGTCAAAAAAGTTCAATGAGTTTAATTGAAAATCATTACTTAAAATGTGGGAATACTTGTGCACACAGCAAGCACAAGCATAATAATAGTTATTATTATCATTTGGGTATATATGTAATATTTATGGAAATTTTCATCTTGTTATTCTCTAAAAGAGATTTGTTTCATCACTTCAGTTATTCTGAATGATAAATAGTTTATCATTGGTTTGATTCATGTTGTAGCATTAGAGCATGATTCCCCAGTTCTCTTTCTAGTGTTAGTTAATCTCCTTTGTTTTCCCCAGAATTTTTTTAAAGGCCATCAGAAACTTAGACTGGGAAAAAGATCTCTAGGGGGATCTTTGCTCTCAACTGTTGTCATCAGACACGGATGAAAGACTATCTTTGAGGAATAAGTAAAAGGCCTTGTGGACATGTATAGTCTGATGGGCACAATCTTTGTGGTTTTCTGAAACCCTTGCAAAGACTTGCTTTTAACTACTTCTAAGTTATCCCGGGTTTCTCTGAGAACAGTCTGCAGCCAAAAAAGCTGATGGTTTTTGCATCTTGACCTGTGAAGTACAACTTACTTACTCTGTGGTTTGCATTGCAGTTCACATAACATCTCATACAATTCAAGAGTTCAGCATATTTATATGAGATTGTGTTTTAAAGGTTTTACCACTTACTTTGCATGTTCTGTAACATCAGAGAGGTGAAACTCAACCAAATGTAACATTCCATTATCTGTTTTTCTCTCATATATACTGCTATGTGTTTGCCTTTGTAAGCTGTCCTCTTAAATTCTTACATCTGAAATCTTGTAGGTTCGAGATGAAGAACCCAATGTTAGACAGGCCTGGGTCAAACCAGGGTAAGTTAACATATACATTTGGTTTTCTTTAACACTATTTTGAGTGTTACTTTGTGAATCTTTAATAAATAACTGGAAACCCAGGAATAAGTATTTTGACACTAACATAGTATACTAATAGTTATTGTATATGTAGCCTTTATGTTATCCTTTTACACTATTTTTGTCAATACATAGTGGCGGATCTGGTCTGTATGGAATTGACAGCATGCCAGACCTGCGTAAAAAGAAGCCCATTCCCTTGGTCAGCGATGTGGTCAGTACTCACCTCAACATTCCTTCACTATATATACTGTATGTCATATGTCAAACTGTTTGTTATTTTCTTTTCTTTGTGAGCGCATGTGTCTTTCTATTTGTGAGACCACCACATAAGTTGCTGTTATTCTTTGACCGTTGAATTTGGGATGAGATTGTTATCAACAAATGGAGACAGATATGAAATCATACTGCTAATTTCTCTCTCCCTCCTCTCTTAAACCTGAAACTATTCCCCCACAACTCTCTTGAATGCATTCACTCTCCTTGGTCAGGCTATGGTAAGTTAATAGAACCCAGTTGCCACTCCCTTTACTCCTACAGTACAAAATATCAAGTAGGACAGATAAAAACAGACGTGTACGTCTGTAGCATGTTGATCTCTTTGATCGCAGACCTCTTGTTTAATACAAATTAACACATTTGCATGCATCCTCTTGGTCATGGGTAGTTTTTCTCCCTACTTGATATTATCATTGAGATAGATAATCACGAAATCCTTCCCCCCACCTTTTGGTTTGTATTTTTCAATGCCTGCTGTGCCGTGGCAATCACAGAAGCACATGGGGTAGAAGAATACACTACTAACCCTCCACAAAAATCTTTAGCGTATGGTTATTGCTTTATAGTGTTTGCATTGGTTTGACTTTGTCCTTTTTAGTAATCTCCTCTTCACTAGTTGCGTGAAACTAATAATACTCACATGGGCTTTCTGATCATCTGGAAATAATTCACCAATTTTACATATATGTATATATATACACACATATACACGTGTGTGTGTGTGTGTGTGTGTGTGTATGTGCATATGTGTATATACTATATATTAACCCTACTCACCACCCTTATAACCACCTTGGCCACCTTTTTTAACCTTCATAGTCATAGTAATATTTGGGGGGTGTGCTTTGTTGTGGGCTGCTTATGTATATGTTAAATGCTAAGGTAACTAAATTTCCCTTTTGTCACCTGTTGTTCAGTCCCTCGTCCAAGCCAGGAAGGCGGGGATCGCATCTGCTATGGCTGCACGGTCCTCAATCAAGGATGAGGAGCTGGTCAGTATATACTGATGCTGTCAGTTTGGTCATCAGTATGGTGTCCACATGTCTCTGCATTAAAAACAAAAACATGCTCTCGCTCCTGCAGAAAAACCATGTGTACAAGAAGACCCTGCAGGCTCTCATCTATCCCATATCGTGCACTACACCGCATAACTTTGAAGTGTGGACCGCCACCACGCCCACATACTGCTATGAGTGTGAGGGGCTGCTGTGGGGGATTGCCCGCCAAGGCATGCGTTGCTCCGAGTGTGGCGTCAAGTGCCACGAGAAGTGCCAAGAGCTGCTGAATGCTGACTGTCTACAGCGTGAGTAATGATCAGACAACGTTTAAGGGATGTGCTCATAATAAAATTGACTATTACTAATGCTGTGTTGACTGGGAAGGCACAGAAGATCATGAATAGTTTGTTGAATGTAGATGATTTGGAGCAGTTCCACCACATTATTGTCAAAACAACCGTTTTTACCATACTTCCTCACACTGACAAGCTTTAACTTGTCGTGTCCACTGCTACCACTGATGACTTTTCAACTGATTTTGAATCTGTATACATTTTTTGTTAAATGCTTAGGTGCTGCGGAGAAGAGCTCCAAGCATGGAGCTGAAGACAGGACTCAGAATATCATCATGGCCATGAAGGACAGGATGAAGATCAGGGAAAGGAACAAACCAGAAATCTTTGAACTTATCAGGGAAGTGTTTGTCATCAGCAAAGCCATCCACGCTCAGCAGATGAAGACCATCAAACAGAGCGTGCTGGACGGCACCTCAAAGTGGTCAGCCAAGATCACCATCACAGGTAACCCACAGATCAAAGAGTGGCAAGGATTGGATCAGTTCAACCAAAACTTAAGCAGCTGAGCATCAATCATAGCAGGACAACTTGTGATTTTATTTTGGTATTGCTAATATTTGCTCCTCATGTCTTTGTTTTTCCACCATCGGGGTAGTCGTTTGTGCCCAAGGACTTCAGGCGAAAGACAAGACAGGATCCAGTGATCCATATGTCACTGTTCAGGTGGGCAAGACCAAGAAGAGAACCAAGACCATTTATGGCAACCTCAATCCGGTGTGGGAGGAGAAGTTCCACTTGTGAGTCACCAATATTTCATGGTTGTAAAATGTGTGTGTAAATGTAACAACTTTCTTGTGCAAGGTTCTTTCTAATGTATGAGTGTCTATGTGCCATGTCTTCATTCTTCTTCTTCATTCACAGTGCACAAACTCTATTATTTTCTATGAAACTGTACTCTGTGTTATATTTTTCTTTTACTTCTTTTCCTTTTTTTCCTTTTTTTTTTTTTTTTTTTTTTTTTTTTTTTTTTTTTTTTTTTTTTTTTTTTTTTTTTTTTTCATTTCCTGCTTTTCATTAGCGAGTGCCACAATTCCTCCGACCGAATCAAAGTGCGTGTGTGGGACGAGGATGATGACATCAAGTCGAGGGTGAAGCAGCGCCTCAAGAGGGAATCTGATGATTTCCTCGGTCAGAGTATTATTGAAGTTCGAACACTAAGTGGAGAAATGGACGTCTGGTACAACCTGGGTCAGTACGATGTCTCGCCTCTTGTTTATTCTGTGAAGTATACTGTGCGTGATGAGAGAAATGAAACCTGGTCTGTTTTATTGGTATATTTTGAAATGATGAACTTCTAACCGTCTGTAGACAGTGCTACAATTTTAACTCTTGTAGCACCTGCTGGCAGTGATTGTTATAGCTGCATTTTCTCTCGGAGGTGTACTGGTGAGAAATGCTGTAAAACACCTGGCACCCTCAAGAAGAGATTACACTATAAAGATATTCTGTCCTATCCTCATTTGCCCTGTCTGTTTTACTTAGTTCCGCCTCAGGCTTCTTTCTCCCTGCCCTGCAAAGGAATCATGTACAACAACCGTATTTCATTAGCTGGTTACATTACTTTTCTTAATGAAGGATTGATCTCCTTCTGATGAGGCGTACAGTCTCACCACATCTGTATGTCTCTGTTTGCTGCTAAGAGTTCTGTTTTCTGTAAGTCTTGTCAGTGGTTTGTTTGAACCTCATTACCCACGTCTGCTTTGCCTGCAGCAGCATTTTTTTTTTTTTTTTTTTATATAGACACGGAGCGGCCCCAAGGCCCAGACTGGCATGCATGACAATACTAGCTTTCCCTGGCAAGCTTATTCTGTGAAAGTCCCATTGTGCCCGCGGACAGTTGTGCTCATTTCAGGAAAAAAACTAAACTTGTTTCATGATAATCCCCAGTACCATTCCCTGGTGTATGAAGATATTTTCATTAGGATGAGGCCTAAATACTGTTGCTGTAAGTGCTGGCTGTACAGCATGAATAAAGGTAGCTTGGATGCCTGTCTTCCTGATCTCAGCATTTTTATTACACTGACAAACTACATTCTTCCTTTAAATTGTATTTCCTACTTACTGGCTCTGTATCTGTCCCTGTTTCTTGTTTCTACAATCTCCTGTGTTGTCAAACAGTTTTCATCCAGACAGTTTGCTCATAAACGCTCCCCAGAAGATAATTGATAAATTTACCCACCCCAGGCACCATGTCATACTGCTTTGATCTCTAGCCTTTAAAAACACACCCATGGTGTATGTAAGCGCCAGGCATTCGGTTGCTAAGCGCAAAGCATCTCTTGTTTCTGCTTGATTACAGTGCCGAAATTGACCTCACTGTGGCAGTAATAAATCTTCCACTGGAACAGTATGGTGCTGAATATAAATGCTTCTATAAATCTGCTGTGTGTGTTAGGTTTTTTTTTTTTTTTTTTTAACTGAGAGATATGAAGACCTCAATCTAATATCCTTGATCTCTGATAATCACATTAACAAAATATTCCTTTGGTTAGGAGTCATTAGGAATTAGAATTCAAAGCAAAATTAATTATCAGTCATGTAATACACCCCATGCATTTTCTCTTTTCTATCTCTATTCTTTTCTCCTCCAAAGCAGCCCTCCCATGCCCTCCTTACTCTCCCCCATTTCTCCTCCTGATGTGTGATTATCAAGTAGCAGCACTCCAGTCGGAAATCGACCGCTCCACGGACATGTACAAATTACCCCTAATGATGTGCCTGTCAGGGCAAATAGCAGGGGTGAGCCGCCAAGCACTCCACCTCCAGAGAAGCTCCAGCTCAAGTGTCTTGGGTGATCAGGCGCAGATCCATACAGCCCACTGCCATTGTCTCCCTCACTATCAGCTGGAGGACTTCTATTAGCGTTGCCTGCTCTGCACTACCATCAAACTGTAGAAACAGAACCCCCTACAATAGAGCTGCCACGTTAATAGTCTGTAATTAGTGTTGTGTGAACAGACCTGGTTTCATGTGTCTCCGTGTCACAGGACTGGATTGGAGTTATGAATCAAGAACGTGCAGATACGTGAGTGTTTGTGTGGCTGTGTAATTACAGAGAAGAGGACAGACAAGTCAGCCGTGTCGGGTGCCATTCGCCTCCAAATCAACGTGGAGATCAAGGGAGAGGAGAAAGTGGCTCCATATCATGTGCAGTACACATGTTTGCATGAGGTATTGGATTCTACAGAAACCACTGCTTGCATTAATAACCTAAACACACAGGATATTACATAGGTTCAGCATACTAAACATTTGTTATTAACTTTATTTGTCATAAAGTACCAGCTAAACAGCATATCTAAATTGTCAATTACCTGTTATTATTCTCTAAAATTATTAAGCAGAGATTGTGCATTAGTATCATCTCACTAAAAACATTTCTAAAGATACCACTCTTCTAAGTACTTTAAGGTGTTTACTTTTGATTGACGCTACTAGTGACTCGCTATCAGAAAGTGACCTGGCAGTCCTGCCTGGCCGGAGCTAGCTGGTTAGCATGCTAACTTCAGTGCAAGAAAGGAAGTGATAGAAAAAGAGGGTTGCTTTCCACCGCTGGAGACAGCTCTCGGCGAGTAAAGGAGTTAAGTAGAGCCATAGTTACGATTGGACTTCAAGTCCGTGTGAGTTTTACTGTGTAACAGGAGTATTTTTTACTGGGCTTTTAACAAAAAACCTGCGCATAGCACTCTATTTAGAAACAATTATAAACTTCAAAACCTATCTAAATCAAATTTTGAATTGGCCTCACAGTAAAACAGTCAGTCCTACAATCAGAAAGGCTTAAAGGTTTTAACCCCTCATTGTCTTCACCGCACACATCCTGTTAAAGCACTGTCACTTATCATCTTTCCCGTTACAGCCTATTCAAATGACATTAACACAATGTTTCTGTCCACTACAGAACCTGTTTCACCATTCCACTGATATGCTTGGCCAAGGTGTGGTGAAAATCCCAGAGGCTCGTGGAGATGACGCGTGGAAAGTCTACTACGACGATGTGGCGCAGGAAATAGTGGACGAGTTCGCCATGCGTTACGGGATTGAGTCAATCTACCAGGCCATGACGTGAGTCTGAGATATCACAGTGAACATAAACACCGTCTCCTTTACCTCTCTCTCTACCTGTCCATGTGTTTGTCACCTCTTCATCTCCCCTGTTCTTTGCCCTCCCTTCTTGTCTTTTCTTCTCAAACCAAAGTGCCTCTCAGTGCCATTGTCATTCCCTGTTGGCCTCCGAATGAAGGAAAGTCAATTATAAATGGGCTGAGGATGGATTTGTCTCCATGAAATGTCATGCTCCATACAGATGCCTGTTAGCTGGGCCCATCATTCACAGAAAGCACACTCCAATGGGCCATCCTTCAGCCTAAACGTGCCAGCTAGCTGATGGGCAGATGAAATGACCGTTCCTAAAAGGGATCATTAGGTGAAAACAAGACCCTTGAGAGGACACAGGTTGACCAAATAAAGGCACAGCTATTCGCACTGTATGCCCACGATGCCTTGAGAGTACCTTTTCTTCATGGCAGTGAAATATCTCTGGCAGTGTGAGCAGGTATAAACGGGAGAAACCCGAGACCCGCTGCCCAGGTCTTCACCGAGCTCTCTTTGTGCATATCTTTCCAGGCACTTTGCATGTCTGTCGTCTAAGTACATGTGTCCCGGGGTTCCTGCAGTGATGAGCACCCTGCTGGCCAATATCAATGCATTCTACGCCCACACAACCGCCTCCACCAATGTGTCCGCCTCTGACCGCTTTGCTGCCTCCAATTTCGGGGTTTGTATTACTGTAGCACACACACACAAACACACACACTGCCTTAGTCTTTCTCCTTGCATTTTTTTTATCTGTATCTGTCTTTTTCCTTTTCTCTCATCATTCATTTTTTTTCTTTTCCACCCCATACAGAAAGAACGTTTTGTCAAGCTCTTAGACCAGTTACACAACTCCCTTCGTATTGACCTCTCGACATACAGGGTAAGATTTTAATTGTGCTAAATAAATATCACTGACATTAATGCAGTTCTCGCACATTGCTGCCTTGTCATTAAAATATTGCTTCAGCAATGTTGATAATGATGTTTTATTTATTATTACCTGATATGCAAAATTGAATGTTATTCATGTCTTATCAGCAGTGTGAAGCATAGGGTCTCCATGGTGTCCTCATTGATATGTACTACATGTCAGTAATGATTAGCATTACTTGTTAATTAAATGAAATACTTTTTCTCTATAGAACCACTTCCCTGCCAGCAGCAAGGATCGCCTGCAGGATTTAAAATCCACTGTGGATCTTCTAACCAGCATCACCTTTTTCAGGATGAAGGTAGCTAGCAGTGTTAATGTAACACATTAACAGTGTTTTTTAATGTGCTGTGCCTTTAATTTAACTGTAGTGGTTTTCTATGTAATCTCACTAAGGGGTTTATCCTTTCACTTTTAAATGGGTCATTCTGCCACAGCTCGGCTCTGAAGTCACCACCTGATAATTACACATTATTCCTGCACTGTGCAAGTTGATAAAGTGTCAGTGATTGTTTCCAGTCATTCGCTGCCAGTGTTGCTATCTCCATCTGGTGTTCAGGTCCAGGAGTTACAGTCTCCGCCCAGAGCCAGCCAGGTCGTGAGGGACTGTGTCAAGGCCTGTCTCAACTCGACGTATGACTACATCTTCAACAACTGCCACGAGCTGTACAACAGACAGTACCAGCCTGTGGACACAGTGAGTCACACACTTAAGAATCCAGCTGCATGATGTGCATCAGTGTGGTCCTCTAGCAACAGACACATAAAAGTGCTACAAGACTAGATAAACAGTATACTATCTCTCCTTCGAGGCAACTCGGCGTGATAATGACATGTGTATGAACTGCTGCACAAACACCTGCCTCGGGCCTGACTGGCAGGAATTACAGTGATCACTAAAGCAGACATAAAAATCCATTACACTGATTGTATTTAGCTTGTAGCAAGTCTCTGTTTAGTGACAGACTGTGTGTTTGTTTTCTAATCCAGAACAAGGAGGAGCTCCCTCTGGAGGAGCAGGGCCCGAGCATCAAGAACTTGGACTTCTGGCCCAAACTCATCATGCTCATCGTCTCTATCATTGAAGAGGACAGAAACTCCTACACACCCGTGCTCAACCAGTTAGTAGTTGCCATGCATTCACTAAATCTTGACTCTATTAAAAATAGCAGGAGGAGTTTTATTTGATACTTAATATGGATGCTTCAATCATGATATTCGGGCATATTTTGTCAGAATTCATTAAGATTGATTTCATGATATGATGAAATGTCACCGTTCTCCCAGGTTCCCTCAGGAACTGAGCGTAGGGAAGGTGTCGGCAGAGGTCATGTGGACACTCTTTGCTCAGGACATGAAATACGCTATGGAAGGTAAGTCCCGGCCCCAGTCTATTATCCCACTCAAGGTCTCTTGCTTTGCTATATCATTAAGAGACAGTAAGTTATCATCATTTCTGCAGAATTGATTTGATCTCTTCAAAGGAAGCTAATTTCTCTTTAGAATGGAACTCATCCGTCATTTTTTTGTTCGGTTCTTCGTTCATTATATGCCAGAAATGCCATCATTCTGTAGCTTCTTCCACATTATGTCCCACACGGTATGTTTCTGTAGTATCCTCTAGACTATTTACAGACATTTACAGTCTGCTGCGTTGTATTTTAGACGTGTAATGTTTAAAAGAAGTCAGTGGTGAAACTGTAAATGTCCAGCAGGGAAGAGAAACTCTGCAGTAGAAACAATACAATGGCACAGAAGAAGTTAAAGATAGAAATGATAGTTGTGCAGGATTTGAAAGCTGCTGATGTCTCCCAGGAGCCCCTCTTCACTTTTTTCTTTGCTGCACTGTGCTGTACAGAAACCACCAGTCCCCTGAGGCAGTCAGCTTTTATTCCAGCCCCTGTCCTCATGATGAATCCCCTACACTGTGGTGGCCCCTTCATTTTCAATCTACATTCATTTAAAAAGTGATGGGAAATGTTTTCAGAGATGGAATGAATCCTGACAGATGTTGTATTTGAAATTGAAGAGTTGTAGTCATTTTTTAGGGGGTCACTAAATACATACTGGAGTGCCTGGTTGAATATGAGCTAATCATTATTATATGATCCAATTGCTTTCTGTGAGTGCATCTGAGGTTCATATGAGCTCCTCTACAGTTAATTATCTAGTGACATGAAATAGGTCTGTTCCGGAGCATTACATTCATGTGCTGTTCAGTATTGAGTGACCTCAGGGTAATCAGTTCAAAGTGAAACATGGGTGTAGAATCACAGTGTGTATTTTATTTTTATTTTATTTTATTAGTTATCAGTCATAGCAGGTTTGACTTCAAATGCATGATCTCGCTGAATTCATTACTCATGTATATAAAATTAAAAGTTTTTGTTGACACTTGTACTCCGTGAAGCACTTACTTTTAGAATGACACACTTCCCTGAAGTTTAGGTTCATCTTAAACGTGTGAGAGCGTCTTCTGTCTTCATGAGTTTTGCACATAAAAAAAAAATCTGTTTTTTAGAATTATAACTTCACAGTTTGAATTAGGATCAGTTTAGCAAAGACTGAGAAATTCGTCAAAGTGGCAAGTAAGCTTTGTGTAAAGACAGGAAAGGGGGGAGGAAATAGCCAAATATGACTGATCGCTTTAGTAAGGGGTTTCAGATTCTCCTCCACTCTCTGGAAACTCATCAGTAAACCTCACAGGATCTTCATGTCTTCATATCTGCAGATCACGAGAAACACAGACTGTGTAAGAGCACCGACTACATGAACCTGCACTTTAAGGTCAAGTGGCTCTACAATGAATATGTCAAGGAGCTGCCGAACGTTAAGGGTGTTGTTCCAGACTACCCATCGTAAGTGACACAGAGAAACACAGACACAGAGAAACATTACATTCACCTTCGAATAACTAAGTTTTGATTATATACTTGATTGATCCCTCACTCCGGCATTGATTATGGATATATAGCAGGTTAAACGCAGAAATATACTTTTTTTGTTTGTTTAAATTGTAACTGCTAATCTTTATTTTTACCTCATAGATGGTTCCTACAATTTGTGCTGCAGTGGTTGGATGAAAATGAAGACGTCTCTATTGAGTTCATGCATGGAGCCCTGGAGAGAGACAAAAAAGATGGAGTAAGAAAATTAAAACTGAATGTGCTTTTTGATTGTTACCTCTGCAAAGAAGGTTATGCTCTCATAGACATAAGAATAAAGTTAAAAGTGAAATTGGGATTAAAATGAGATTACTGAGGTCCATCTTTCCAGACACACATTTTTAACTGTACGCATTATGAATATTGATGAATAACCAAGTATTGTTTGTATGTCTTTATTTGTGTCTCAGTTTCAGCAGACGTCTGAGCATGCTCTGTTCTCCTGCTCCGTGGTGGACATCTTCACCCAGCTCAACCAGAGTTTTGAGATCATCAAGAAACTGGAATGTCCAGACCCCAGCGTCATGGCTCAGTACAGCCGCCGCTTCTCTAAGGTAACCACACCTCATTGGATGGTGCAGCCAAAACCTGCTCTCAAGTACATCACGTTGCAAAAGGATTTGGGCTAAGGAAACAGCACAGAGCTATTGTGTAGAACTTCTTTCATAGTTGCTGGAGATACATTTCATTATTAATAATAAATTGGTTCTTAGACATTTTCACCTTTCACTTCCAAAAGCAGCATCTCACTATGACCATTTTCCTATCTTAGAAACATGGTAACATGTTGCAACAGTGTTGTCGGGAGGGACATTTCCTTTTTTGTGAAGGGAATTTGATATTACTCATTAAATAGAAATGTTGGATTGGATATAATACTCCCCTCCTGGGGGAAAGAGGCACAGCACAGTTTTGGGTTTTGTTTTCCTGCATGCCAGATAATACTTTAAGAGACATTTGGGAATCTTTCTAACACTCAGGTGAAATGATCCTTTGGTCATGCTCCCAAAAAGTGCATTATATCCCTCTCTGTAAACACTAAACAGTTTTATTAGTTATTATTAAGTAAGTAATTGGATTTGAAACCATTTTAAATGAAACTATGTCCTTTTTTTGTTCCACACTCACTTTTACTGTCTTTTTTCCTTTTGTTTTTTACAGACAATTGCCAAAGTCCTTCTGCAGTACAGTGCCATTCTGACCAAGAGCTTTCCTTCTTATATTGACAAGGAGAAGATTGTAAGTTCTGTACTACAATAGGGCATTTAAATGTCAGTGCAGTGGTTTACTTACCTGCTGAAGATGCTACATAACACAGTATAAATTCAATCACATTTTGGAGATGCTTTTAGACTCACCTGTGGGTCTAATGTTGTTCTGTCTCTTAGGACTCCATCTTAAATTTGAATTATGTTTCAAAGTTGAAATATTCCCTCCTACATGATTGTCAACTCGCTGTGGACTGTATCTCTCTTTTCCTGTTTCCTCCTGCAGCCTTGTGTCCTGATGAATAATGTGCAGCAGTTAAGAATCCAGCTGGAGAAGATGTTTGAGTCGATGGGTGCCAAACAGGTAAGTCTGGAGAAGACAGGTGCAGATGTGAAGACAACCCATTTTAGTGCACAAGATTCCTTAATATGGAAAAGAAAAACAACATAAAATCACTAATCAACTAAACATTTCTTAGTCAACCATGAAAAGTAGAATTTCAGCGGTGCGTGGTTCTACGTCAGCTGTATTTGTGTGGCTCTTGTGTATCAGGTTGCAAGGGAGGAAGCAGAGGTATGTACAGTAGTGGTAGTTTAATGAGCATGTGAAGTAGATGACTTGTCATGCTGGATTAGGACATAGTTTTGACCCCTACCAAGGCCACAGTGGAGGTTGTTTTGTGCTGTGAATGTTATGTTACAGCCAGGTTATAAGTCCTCCTGTGCCGTCCTGCTGTCTGATGTGATGCTGTCAATGAAAGCAGATCGATACTGACAGAGGTTAGACCCTGTGCTGCCTAATAGACTATTGAGACAGAGACTTAATTTAATCACGTCCTCGTGTCCTAAGTGTAGCTACAGTTACGAGAATCAATAGCCTCTCTGTCAGCTGTGACCTCTCTCTGCTTTGAAACCCTACCACGCTTTTGCATACAGTGCTTTTATCATATTAATTGTAGCTGTAGTATAGTATATTTTTAGTGGTGGTTGATTGTTTGTAGGACTGTAGCTGTTGGACACTGTAGCTAGAGTTTCAACCAGTGTGTTCACTTTACAATTAAAGCAAGATGAAGTGGTGCAAGAAGAAGAAGAAGAGGAGGAGGCAGGAGAGGAGGAGGTAGGTTCCCATCATAGTCTGAGCAGGGCTGAAATGGGCAGATATTTGTCCATATGAAAGTACATCTTTAAATAGCTTAATGAAGCAGTGCATCGCTGTATTGATTCTTTTCTTCTTCTCCTGGCTTGGACAGCAGGTCGTAACTGAGGATAAGGAAGCAAAGGCTCTGGTGGGTACTGTGGATGGTAGGATAGAGTAGATTCCAGTAGTTGCTAGACTATAACTAACTCATATGGCATAGTGAATGTTTTGCTATTAGTTAGTCGATAATTCATATAGTGGAATATTACTTTAATACTTTAAACCAGTAGATCCTGATTCTTACGTAGCCAATCCCTCTTTAGAAAACACATTGGCTTAGCTGTTGGAGTGTCTTCCAGTCCTGTGTTCATGAAAAGAAAAAATACTTGAACAATGGTAAGAAGAGGGGCTTTGTTGCTTGTATCCTCGGCCCCATTTTATTGTGGGCCGTCCGGTTGGTGACCACACCAACACTCAGTTAAAACATAAAGTAGCTCCAGAAATACTTTGAACAGCAGTGTAAGTGGTGGAGTTTTCCTTTGGCGGCTGATTGTACTACAGTAATTGAGTTGAACTTTATTTTCTTTCTCTGTCGATAGACCTCGTTTGATTTGAACTTTTATCTTTGAAGATCATGTTTTGTGGAAGTCGTTGTTTTGCAAGTCTTTCACT
Source organism: Seriola lalandi dorsalis (assembly GCF_002814215.2). Classification (NCBI taxonomy): domain Eukaryota; kingdom Metazoa; phylum Chordata; class Actinopteri; order Carangiformes; family Carangidae; genus Seriola; species Seriola lalandi. Next base: position 114,589 of record NW_019524890.1, on the reverse strand, counting down.
GATGCATCAGATGATTAGTTAACGATGGGGTTTGGGTTGATGTGTTGAAAGGTGAAAGGCTGCAGCATGTGAGCTCCTTTTTGAGAGATCAGTTGAGTTTGTGTCTATAAGTGAGTTGCTTGTCAGTGCAATAGGAAGGCATAAGAAAGACAAACAGTGGTTTATTGATCAAGGATCAGATTACATTATTGTCTGCCGAGTTTTTTTTTTTTTTTTTTGCCACGGTTTCTCTGGGACTGAAAGAACTTTAGGAAGTACCTCCATAAATTATTTAAATTATTTTATTTCTTAACCAAAATAAAAGAAAATGTATTTGCTTGTTGACCAAACAATTTGGAGTTTATCTACATGATTATGAACTGAAGTTTGTAGAATTTTTGGAAATGATAAAGGAGCATAATCTTCCAGTTGCAGTAAAATCATGTAAAAGCACAAATGAAGCACAATAGGAATATTTTACCCCCCAAAAATTGTTGACATGGAACCTATATAAAGCCTTAAAAATGGAGAAATTGCATTTGCAATGCTATAGAATATCCAGCATTATCTACTAACAATTTAAAATAATTTATGTAGGAAGATAAGAGAACTTTATTTAGATTATTTACAGTCTATAGCTTAAATGGATCTCTGCTTTGCGGGGTATCAGTCTGTTCAGGTACAATTAATGTGTGCATTGAAATCAATATAATAAATTAATTATTTTGTTTAACAATTTTTAATTTGAATTTAAGTATATGATTTAAAGATAGCTCAATCACACCAAATCAACGAAAAATACAATAAATTTTTTTTTTTTATCACCCTTTTTTGATTTACAACTGAATCCTCATGTCTGTAGTAAACAACTAGGTGAATATCTATATGCAAACTAAGCCTTGGAGTCACAGTCATGTTCTTCTTCTCTTTTCTAGCGCAACAATAACATGCTAGCGTGGCAGGCAAGTTCACTGTATATGCATGCATGTTTTGTGATACATGCATGCATATACAAACATATACACGTCCATCTCACCACTGAATATGGTTGTGGTGTTGGCGGCTATGAGAAATAAACTTTAACATTTTGTGTTGTCTTTTCACTGCGACTCCTAGTTTGAGGAGAGTGAGGAGGAGGAGGAGGAGGAGGAGGAGATGGAGGAGAAGGAAGAAGTAGGGGAGGAAGGGGAGAAAATTGAGGTTGAGGTTTGTTGCGGTTTGAAGTGGTTTTAACCTATAACATCGTGCGTTGAGTCATTCTTCTTCACCGTTTCCTTGTTCTTCCTACATCACAGTGAGCCTCACTGATGATGTCCCACTGAAACAAGACGCCCCCGTGGTTATCATGGTGGAGTTTACTGTGTCTCGTTTTTATCGTCATCCGTGGTTGTTTTCCACCTCGAGTTATTACTTTCTTTCAGTGACATTTTCCCCAATCTTTCCTCTGAACTGATCACTCATTTCCCCTTTAACAACAGTTATTTCTGAATTTTCTGTTGGACCTTTTCTCGTTTTAAATTTCATTTTGATAGTTTGTCATTTTTATTTCTCTCTATTAAAAAATCTCGAAATTTTCCCCGCGCACAAAGATGGATACACCAGTGGAAAAGGTAGGTTACATGTATACATGGACACCAGGGTATATCTGCTGCCGCCGCACTTTGTATAATGGCACTTGATGACACCTGCAGTTACGAATGAAAATCAAATTCCAAATAGGAAATGACAGTTAACTGAGCTTGTCCTGTGTTACCCTCCACCTTTCTGTGCTGCCGTAGACTGAAAATGCATTTGAAGAGATGAAGGTGAGTGTCGGTGTACAGACTCACTCATTAGTACACCGATGCACACAAAAATACTCGAAGGCAAAAACAAAACACGTACAGCACATTATAAACAGAACACAATCCATTTCTAGCTGCCATTTTCTCCCCTGAAGCCTTCCCTTTGTGCTGCATAGCAGGAACTTCTCAGTCTCCCCTCACTAATGGTGCTACGTAACCCTGACAGCCCATGAATCAAAAGGCCATTGGATCATTGACTTAATGAGCCACACCATGGGCTTCATCCATATGGCTTAGCTAACCCCCCCCCCCCCCCCCCCCCCCCCCCCC
>NW_019524890.1:107537-112476 GCF_002814215.2 Seriola lalandi dorsalis | reverse complement strand
TAGCTAACCCCCCCCCACCCCCCCACCCCAGGCAGTGCTTATTTAGATGATGCCACAGTATACCTGTGTTAGGTATTCTGGAGGTAATTGATGGATCTTTTCCTACTTGTCCCCTCACCCTGTGCTTTTGAGACTCACTACTTGTAAGACAGGCATCTCTTGCAATATTAAACTTTTTACTTTTTCAATGTGCTCCGATTGGTAGTTGGAGACTGCTGAGAAAAAGGTGGGTTTGTGTGGACATGTGTGTCAAATTTTAATCATTTCTTTTCTTTACAAACTGCAGTCAAGGTGTGTGTGTGTGTGTGTGTGTGTGTGTGTGTGTGTGTGTGTGTGTGTGTGTGTGTGTTGGACATTTCTCTGCTACAGGAGCATAGAATACAAACATTACAGTGCAACCTGAAAGAAACCTGAATTACATTTGTTTTGCCTCTCATCCCTTGGTGTGAAGCATGACAAACAGGCTGGGCTGGTGTGTCTTTTTTCATTAATAACACGATGTAACATTTTGGCCAAAAGCTGCAAATAGGAAATTAAATGAATCCCTTTTATGAACGGCTGTGAAAGGGTTTCCGGGTCCTCCGTGTTTGGGGGGGAAAGCTGCCACATGCTTTCTCTCTTGAGAGTAATTATTTTCTCTGCACTTTCAAAGTTTGTGAAAGCTTAGGGAAGATTGGAAAAGTTCTTTTTTTGACTCTACTGCAGTATATACAATAAATGGCCCTCAGTCGATTTTAAACCGACACCTCCTGGGCTTCCGTCTCTCTGCAGATGGACACCGAGGCCAGCGACTTACTGAACGACCTGCAGGTGAAGCTGAACAACGTGCTGGATGAGCTCAGCAGTACATTTGGAAACAGGTGCATATACAGCTCACACATACACATATATCATTATACATATCAGACGCCTCGCATGCATTTGTGCTGATTGATCATTATCTTCCTTTTCAGTTTCCAGAGCCGCATCAACGATTGCATGCGCCAGATGGCGTCTCTGCTGTACCAGATCAAAGGACCGCTCAACGCCAACAACAAAAACCAGGTGGATGCCGACTCTGATAATATGCTGAGGCCTCTCATGGATTTCCTGGATGGAAAGTGAGTGGATTCATTAAGATTTGACACTCACATTCTCCTTCCCTCTTTTAATAATTTAACTGTAGTTTTGACTATATGTTTCTCTCATTTCTTCTTCTCGAAGTTTTCCTTTTTTCCTCTTTTTATCCTGATATAATCAGCATGTATACACACTCTTAAGGTCACACTGGAACTGAATTTCTATTTGCAGAGATCATTTGGTTAAAATATTTAATTGAGTTTCTTTTAACAAATACCAGCAGCAGTTAGGGGTTAACACACCTCCGCAGTCTCTATGCTCTGTGCATCTCATTAACCTGAGATGTACTTGTGTGTGTTTGCATGTTTTTGCAGACTGACTCTGTTCGCCACTGTCTGTGAGAAGACCGTACTGAAGCGTGTGCTCAAGGAGCTGTGGAGGATGGTAATGAGCAGCCTGGAGAAGACGATTGTCCTGCCGCAGGGCAACGATACCTTTGTAAGTCTAATCTTTGTTTGTTTGCTTCAGCATATCGTCATATTGCAAATACATTTGACTTTTAAGTGCATAAATTCAACAGAAAGTGTTTTTTTTTTTTTTTTTCTTTCAGGGAGCACAGATCCTCTCAGCTGCAAAAGAACTTGGTCAGCTCTCCAAACTTAAGGTATCACGATGCCTTCATACATTTTAATCCATGTTAAATGGAGCTCAGTGTTACCAGACTCTGAAGAACTGACTGTAAAATTATTCACTGAGAGCGAATGCGTCTATTTTTATGCAGCTAGCTCACCTCTTTTCTCATCATTTGGATTGTGCAGGATCACATGGCAGGGGAGCCTAAAAGCCTGTCTCCCAGACAGTGTGCTGTCATGGATGTTGCACTGGACACTATCAAGGTCAGTTTATACCACAGGGCTTTGGTTTCATTGGGGTGCAGGGTAGACGGGTCAAATTAGCTTCATCAACTATTCATCCATTAATCAGGTACCCTGAGAGGTTAGGCGGTTGGCTGATTTCGACTGGCCCCGACAAAGTTTGTAGAGGATGAAGTGGATGAAATGAGGGGTGAACTTTACAAAGCAGCTATCCGATTAACAAATTAAGTTAGCCAGATAATTTGGGAAAAATGCTATAATATTTCTATTATTTACTCAACCTTGAGTTTTTTGATCTGTATTTCCAAATGGATCACCAGGAAGTCAGTGATGTTTTCCACAATTTAAGGATAATTTTGGCATTTTGATTTTCAATCTGAACCTTATTTTGACTTTTTTGCTGCCACACTGACTGACTGTGTTTGGACTTGACTAGCTGCTGGCTTAGGCACTTTTAATATACAGTAACTCCAAAACAGCTTTTTGGGATCATTACCAAAACATGTAAATCGAACCATCTTTTTTGGATTAAATAATCCCATATGCTAATATATAGTAAACCTATTTATTAGCATTATTCCTCTTGAGGTTTGTATGGACTGACCCTTGGTTTCCTTTGCAGCAATACTTCCACGCAGGAGGCAACGGGCTAAAGAAGGCGTTCCTGGAGAAGAGTCCTGAGCTGTCCTCACTACGCCACGCCCTGTCCCTCTACACCCAAACAACAGACACACTCATCAAGACCTTTGTCACCACCCAGCATGCACAAGGTAGTTCAGGCCACTGCCTAATGATGCATCTAAAGCGTACAGGGAAAAAATCTTTCCCATAACAGACCAGGAGAGGGCGCCAGCTGAACAATATGTGTTTGATTAACAAGGTCTTGCACTGAATATTCCCTCCTTTAGGTCTGCACCTGTATTTTGTGTGTTTAAAATGTTCCTGATGCTAGAATTTGTTGACATGTTATTGCTGTCTTCTCTTATCTCCTGTGCTGCCTCTGTGCCAGTGCACAATGGAAAGGGTATTAGGTTAACCCCCAATGAAAAAATACAGCCCAGCAGGGGTAGGTTTCATTGAAATCATCCGCCAGACTTCCTTTCTCTTTCCCCACCCGCTCACCCTTTTGTACATTTTGTCACTGTGTGCCACTAAGGTGGATAGGTCAACCCTAACCCAACCTCTCCACCTGTATCCTCCTCTCATACTGACTGTGCATTGTGACTCAAAATTTCTTTTCTTGGTCTGTATGGGGCCCCATGAAAGCTAACTGATGTACATAATCCTAGGTGCGGGCGTGGACAAGCCGATAGGTGAGGTGTCTGTCCAGATTGAGCTGTACACTCATCCTGGGAGTGGGGAGCGAAAAGTTACCGCCAAAGGTCAGTTTGAGCTTTCATAGAAAAAAAAAAAAAAATGTGGCGTTTTTTTTTTACACAACGTTTACCCATCTCATCATGTCGTTCTTCTCGTGTGTGTTTGCACATGTGTTACTACAGTCATGGGAGCCAGTGATTTAAAATGGCAGACGTCTGGCATGTTCCGGCCCTTCGTGGAGATCACCATGATCGGGCCTCACCTGAGCGACAAGAAACGCAAATTCCAGACCAAATCGAAGAACAACAGCTGGTCTCCCAAGTTCAATGAGACCTTCCACTTGTAAGTACTCTAACACTCGTACCCACTTTCTTTAACGACTTTATTTGATAGGGAAAGTGGAGAGACAGGAAATATAGGAGAGAGAGTGGGGGAGAGACATGCAGTAAATGGTCCAGCCGGGAGTTGAACCAGGAGCCTGCTGATTGTACCCACTCTTGTAACTGAATATGGATATTCAATAATATAGAAAGAACCACTAACATTTTTTTCAGAGTGGATAGGTGATAACTTCAAAACTTGGAAATCTCTCTCATATAAATATGATTCTTTAATGTTTTTTTGTTGTTGTTGTTGTTGCTGTTCAACAGCATCATTAGCTGTGCATGGCTGCACATCATATCTATTTACACAATACATGTAAGGTATATTTTCTACATTTACAGCTACATTAGGCAGCTTGGTAACTTGAACATTCCACATTGTACATATTTGTATTATTTGTATATATTTTTTAATGTGTGCAGCTTCTCTGGTGAGTTTGGGTCTCATAAAATTAGGGCCTAGAGCAGATTTCCGACTAACCTGCTGCTGTGTTGTTGAATAACTGTTTGTTCTCTCTCCACAGTGTTCTGGGTAACCAGGATGGCTTCGAGTGTTATGAGCTGCAGGTCTGCGTCAAAGACTACTGTTTTGGCCGTGCCGACCGAGTGGTGGGCTTGGTCGTGATACAGTTAAGAGACATCATGGAGAAGGGCAACTGCGCCTGCTGGTGCCCGCTGGGACAACGCATCCACATGGACGACACCGGCCTCACCGCCATGCGAATCCTCTCCCAGCGCTCCAACGACGACGTGGCCAAGGAGTTCGTGAGGCTGAAGTCAGAAACGCGGTCGGCCGAGGAGGGCAGATGAGGAGAGCCGAGAGACGGAGAGAGAGAGAGAGAGAAAGACAGAAAGGATGGAAGGTCTCCTGATTTCAGAATGAGAGAAGGATCTGATGAGACAGTTTTGTCAAAAAGCAGGGAATTGTTATCCTTAGCTCGCCAAGTGGACTCTTTCTTAGACCTTTGATGTGTCTTAGCTGCTGTTGACTGTTTGGTTGCGCCTTGCCAAGCTCACTGACACACTGTCACGTTCAACACTCTGGGTATTTTTGGACAAACACTCAACTTTTCCATTTCCCTGAAACACTCACGTTATTGACAGAGGTACTGTACAGCACAGAACCACGCAGACACCGGCTCATTAACCTTCACACTCACCAGCTGTTTCACCAGGCAGTGACCACCTACCCAGTCACTTGACTTGTTGTTTTTTGTTAGTTTTTTTTTTAACCCCCTGTCCCCATAAGCTGGAGTGGCACAGTGCGCACGCCACAGCCTCAAGGGAACAGAGGATGCCGCCCCC
>NW_019524890.1:72957-107517 GCF_002814215.2 Seriola lalandi dorsalis | reverse complement strand
AACCCCCCCCGCCCTCAAACTGTGGCCATGTGTTTGATGCCTTACACTCTGCAAACTGTGAATGTGTGTGAAGTAAAGAGGTCTCTTGTGAGCGCCCTGTTCGGTAGCTCCACTGTGATGGTCTGAGTAAATGTGAAAATACTGTATGGTTTATCTCATAAAGAGCTCTTTTGTTCGATGAATGAATGGCTGGTAGCTAGGCAACAGTCCTAGTCAATTATTGAACAGAGTGCAAGAGAAGATGATTAAATATTTCACCGGTTAATCATGTAGAGATAATGCTTCAGCAGAAGGTACTTCATTAATAACCTTTTGATTTTACCCCTTGATTTAAATAATTGATCAGTTAAATGTGTGCCTTGCTATGTTAAGTTTGCATTCTTTTTTTATTTTACCCAGGAGAGACGACAGTCACATGATCAGTATATAAATTAACAGCAAATATGATTTAAATCAAAAACAGAGTGGACATTCACTGTGTATGTTAAAGGAGAGTCCTGTTTCGGCCATATTTGTTTATAAGCTCAATTAACAACTCTTGGCTCACGTGGCCTAGTGTGACCATGATGGTGCAGCCATTTTATTTATATCTTTTTTTTTTTTTTTTTTTATACGTATTTATTGCTATTTGTGCTTTTCAAAGCTGGCGATTTAAAATGTTGTTTACTGCTGGGAACTGACATGTTTGCCACAACAGTGTGTTTGAGAATTTTGCACAATCTGAACGAGTTGTTTCTGTAGCGTCGTACGCGTAAACAAGATGAGTTCAACACCCTGCGAATAAAGTGAAAACCAAGTGTTTTGTTATGAAAGTAAAAGGTATTTTTCGTTTGTAGTAAAGAAATATTACAGGTTGGACTTTCAGGTTACAACTTTTTCTTCCTTAAAAAAAAACAAAACAAAAAAAACAAAAAACGATATCTGATAAGGAGTGTAGAACTATTTATGGTTTACATATCTCTTCCTGCTCTGTTTTCTTCTACTTCTTTTTAGTGGCCTTATACTTTGATGAAAAAACAAACTAAATATGTGTATCTCTGAATTCCTTTTTTTTTTTTTTTATCTGTGTATTTCCTTTGGCTCTCAGAAAATGAGGACTGGCCACTTTTTTTTTTGCCCACAATGATGTCAAATGAGTTTTTCCAAGTGATGCTCCTTATTATTTTGTACTTTTTATCTTCGAAGATATTGCAATCGTTGTAACTGTATGTAGGCTGGGTTTTCTTTGCCGTCTTGTTTTATTTTGTGTCACGTTTTGTAAATATTTCCCATAATTAATCCTCTTTAATAGTTTGGGGACGATGTCAATCGCTGTATTGTAAGATACATTTGAGTTTTATGGACAGAGATAATATGCAGTGAGATGTGTGCCAGTGAATTTGTTCATAACTGATGGAGAAATATTAAAATGTTACACTTAATGAAGGATGGGTATTGCTATAGTATGAGAACCTCAATGTGTGCACATTTTTAAACCAGTCACATCATGTAGAAACCACTCAATCAGATCCCTCTTTGTTACACACTAACCCCTGTGAATAATTTATGTTATTGCTTTATGAGGGCAAATATCTCACAGCCATTCTGTAATATACATGTTCCTTGTGTGCCAAGTTGCAAGTGTTCACTTTTGTTTGTTTTTTTTGTTTTTTTTTATTTCTGCATTTTCTAAATTTGTTAACCCTTGCACTTTCACTAAATCACTGCAATAGTTAACAAGTACAGTATATCAGTCACCGCAACTGCATTTTTGTGATGTTTTCTTTGTATTGTCACGACTCTGAACTGTTGTTGTCATCATGTAAACATTCCAGTTAATGAATTTTGTATAAAGTATTTGAGAGGTATCTATAAATGTGTCTACATGTGTTTTTTTTTTTCTCAATGACATCACAGATTTTTAATGGAGTTTTATGTTTCATCGGGTTTGGTGCCAACGTGATTGATTTTTATTTTTATTTTCCACTTAGGTTTGCGATGCACTCCCATGCAACCCATGAACCGCTTAATTTCAGCCAGGTTAGTGTAACTGCATGGTTAAACAGATCCTTTAATGTTTATATTATTATCACACACGCTGGTGTCATACTGTGGGGAATTCGGTCGTATCAATTAAACCAACTATTGTCCCACATACACCAGTTCATCTTTTAATCTTTTATAAACTTTACTTAAACTTATATCTGCTTTTTTTTTGTAGCATTAGAAGCACCTCATGGATACCGCTTACTCACTCACAAAGTCATACAGGCATTTGACCATCAGACAACTGAGTCTAAGTAGTTTTTTATGCCTCCACGCCGGCGACAGCCAGAGCTGGAGGCTTATTGTTTTCAGGTTGTCTGTCAATCCATCCCATTCTCATGGGCGTGATTTATCAGTAACGCATTGACGGAACTTCAGTTTTCAAATTTGGTACAAACATTCACCAGGACTAAAGGATGAGCTGGTTAGATTTTGGTGGTTAAAGGTCAAGGTCACGGTGACTTCACAAAACACATCTTTAGTGGGGCATCATTACTGCAGAAATACAGAAATACACACACTTGGATAGATATTTAAATTCTCATGGCATGCTTCCATTAGTATGTAGTCTATAGACCTATGGGCTCAAATAAGGGTCAATACAATTTTCAGTTTGTTAAATGATGCTCACAAGCAAATCCGGTGAATAAGACTGAGAACATATTGAGAACATATATATAGAAATTATTCTACCATTGGTGAGGTCAAAGAAGCTTCTGTGATACCTTTTGAACATGTGTACTTATATTTGTGTGTGTGTGTGTGTGTGTGTTTGTTACTTCAGTGTCTCACACAGTGTGGGACCCTTGAGCACTGAGTGGCACACAGTTTTCTACTTTGAATCTTCAGATGTTCACAAAAGCACTTCTTATTTGGCAAATTTCTGTGCAACCTCACTGTTGATAAAACCTGTGCACAAATTTAATTTACACGTTTTCATTTTTTTTTTTCTACAAGTACAAATCTGAATTTCTCACATGCATTTTTCTCACAAAGATCATTATTGACCCTTATTTGAGCCCATACAGGTAATACCAAAATCTTTCAGAAAAAGAAAACCAAGGTTACTAAATTAAACCAGAAATGCCCATAACGATTCTCCTGTTGGTAACTGCAGTTCAACAGTCAGAGGACTTTCAAAATCACCCCCATGCAGCTATGAAATGCTAAATCTTTTGTTTACATCCAGGGAATGCTCTTGAATGCTGCTTTGATTGTCAGGAAGTTGATCTTCATGTCATGCTTTAGTGTTTCCTGTTGGATCTGGGTCAAAGCATGCACGTGTGTGTTAGGACTGGCGGGCAGAGAGCACACACACCTGCACACACACACATAAACACAATAACTAATTTAGCAAGTGGTTCATGTTGAGGTCCCCTGGACAACACAGCGTTCCTTTGTGCTCGAGCCCAGGTATTAAATTCCATTTCTGAAAGCACCTGGACGTGTATATCAGTCGTGAAGTGACAATATTCAGTCATAATGTTGTCATAACGCACAATTAGTGAGTGACTGGAAAAAAAAAGTTTCATGATTTAAGAATGCAACAAATACTTGGCTTGTTTTGCTCCTATGAAAGCGGCAACATGTCAGTTGGATTAAAGGAGCTGATATTGAAAATAAAAAAAAAGATAAGTCCTCAGTCTGAGCATGCGCACCCATCACAGGTTGTTACATACCTGACCGCCCAGATCACAACCTCTATGTTGGCCCTGATTGGCTGGAGGCTTTTCACCTGCACTGTTGTTTTACTGCCCCTCCACTCCTGCCCCGTCTCACCATCCAGGTCCAAAGATCGCTGCACTGTTTGCTCAGGCCCAGAGCTGTTATGCGCAGGGAGATCCCTGCTCTTCCTGCATGAACCTGAAACCTCTACTGTAAGCGCCTCTCTCAGCACTACACCACTTCACCTGTCGTCCATCCTGGGTGTCTTTCATCCGGACGGAGGCCCCATTCGAACCCCCATTCCTCTGTCTGGGCCAAGGTCGGTCCCTTGTCGTCCAAACAGAGCACAGACGAGGGCCTGGATTTACTTTACCTGCGGGGGAATCCAAGGAAATCCATTTTCCCTCTCGTTTTCCCAGGGCCCCATGTGTGTGCAGCACTTAAAGGAGACAAGAAATCACATTTTTGTTTGAGGTATGTGGCTGTTTTCTTCTATTTTCAGACTTTGGGATCTCTGTGGACGAAGATCACGAAACAGGCCACGGTTCTGAGCCCTTTGAAATGTGAGAAAACATATAACTAATCAAAGTCCAGGCCTTGTGGCTCATTGATTGTGATTCACACTAACAGATAGATTTCATAGCTGTGTGAGTGTGATAGTGGAACAATAACAGAGTGAGAGAAACATGTGCAACCAAGCCTTTCAGTTTGGAACTGGCTTGGGTTTTCCTAAACTGATTACCAGTACAAAGCAGTACAGCGCAGTGGTGAAAAATTTCTCATTTATCTCTCAAGTATAACTTCGATTTTCTTTTACGAGGGGAACATACACTTTATTGAATTATTTTGAAATAGAATACAAGAAAATTGGTTGTGTTTTTTTTTTGCTGGACACTCAGGGCAAAGATGAGTCACTGATTTCTGGTCATTTTTGGATTTTTCATATTCTTCCTGTTCTCTGGGGGGGGGGGGCAGAGATGCATGAATTCTTGCATGGTTCTGTTCTAGTTTTACTTGTTATATTGTGAGTGTAGATCAGTGATAAAGTCAAACGTCCATGGTCATATCACATCGTCTTGATCTTTGTGTTGATGGATAATCTGCCATAAATTTTATTCTGGTGCAAAGGGTTACAGAGGGAGTGGCTGGATGTCTTTATAACCCTGCAGCTCAGATAAACTCCGGAGGATTTTCTAAGTGATACAACCTTGAAGGAAGTTTTTATGCATGTCTGATAAATTATATTTTATTATTTATATAATTACATATAGAAATGCAATGAAATATACCTAAAGGGTGTGAATCTTATCTGTTTTTGTCACCATGACAATTTAACTGAGGGCCTGATCAAGAATTTTGGAAAATTTGACAATTAGAGGGAACCACATTACACACATTGCCTTTTTTTTTTTTTTATAGTTTGCAGTTGGCTGTGAAAGTAATTAGTCAAATGATGGTCCCCGCCGTCTGCATTTACATGATATCTGTATCTGTACAGATATTCACGCTAAACCAGACTTGTACATGACTGTTTGACATGAAGTGCCTCCCCCACAGTTTCCCCTTCCAGTTGCTGGGCCGGTATACGGTCTAACTACAAAGAAACGACTCTTTGTCTGACCTGCTCTATACTTCACTCTGTGGAAACGTTACGCTTGCTCTTTCTCTAGGTGCGAAGTATGGAGAATCTGAGCTAAAGATGGGGTCGGTAGTGTCAAACTTTGGCCAGCTGTGTGGAAAAGCGAAGACGGAAGGTGAGATCCGATGCCTGAGCGAATACAGTGTGTTGTATGCAGGAGACACACCTGTATCCCTCTCTTGGTCCGGGATGGACTTTCGTTTTATGATCTCTTGGTCTTTTGTTTTCCCACAGAGGAGGAGAGATTCTTGCGAGCTAATGACAGACCTTTCAACCTGTCTTACCACTATGCCGTAAGTGTAGAAAACTAAACTTCCTGCATGTATTCAGCAGATAACAAGCATTTCCCTCTTCACCTTGCAGTTAGATATAGCGAGGATGTTTTGTTGTGCTGTCCTTAAAAAATTAAGAACTTTCTCAAATATCATGACTCATGTTGAATCATATTAAGAGTACACAGCAATGTCACTGTCGTGTGTCACTTTCCTCTCCTTCAGAACAACGCCATCAAGACCTCCAAGTACAATATTTTCACCTTCCTGCCGCTTAACCTCTTTGAGCAGCTCCGGAGGCTCGCCAATGCCTACTTCCTCTTCCTCTTTGTCCTTCAGGTAGACATTTTCCTCTTTTTCATAGTCAACGTGGACTGTATGTGGTTCAGAGGCTTTACATGCAGCCAAATGCACAGCTGTTGTTGATTTGAAGGCACATGTTTGCTTAAAAGTGAATCAGAATTCAATCTGTATCCATGTTGTAGATTGACTTAGAATTTTCACACAAAGTCCATCCACTTAACAAGGGTTATAATTATTTTTGCTAACTGCTATTGGCAGACTTTATTCCTTCCTTCCGGATTCCTGTGTAAATAGTGCATCTATCTATTAATCCAACAAATGCAAGGTAGTGAAGCATTTCAAGTAAGTGTGTGTGTGTGTGTGTGTGTGTGTGTGTGTGTGTGTGTGTGTGTTTGTGTGTTTGTGTTCTCCCGACAGCTCATCCCACAAGTGTCCTCTCTCTCCTGGTTTACCACGGCGGTCCCTCTGGTTCTGGTGCTGTCTATAACTGCAGTCAAGGACGCCAGCGATGACATAGTAAGCGATCAAAAGCAATCTTACTGGGGGCAAAATTGAAAAACAAATCTTTGTTAATTAACTGAAGGGGAATGCCACTCGATTTTAAGACAGAAAATAGGAAACTAAAGCCATTTTCTCTTGTGTCAACGGAGTAGAACAGACACAAAAGTGACAATCAAGTGAATAACCGCAGGGTGGACGTCCTCATCGATGGAGAGTGAGTCATTTAAGATCATTTTTATGTACATAATTTCACATTGTATATTTCTCATTGTATATATTATATTTGTAAATTACACATGATAAAAGTACAGATATGCAGCTTACAGCTGTAAAAGATGATTTGAGTGTTGTGAAGTGTTGAGATTTCATGGTTTGTTTTACGTTTATATTTTTTCTGGCAGACTGAGAAATGAAAAATGGATGAATGTTCAGGTTGGAGACATAATCAAACTGGAGAACAATCAGTTTGTTACAGTGAGTACAGATATATATAAAATAAAGATTATTATGACAATTTATTTATTTATTTATGTAAATGCAAGGGAATGCTAATATATTATAGCACAATGCTGCTCTATATTTCATGCTTTCAGTGATAACAGCTACACTGTTTTCAAGACTAAGTTCCCCTTAGTGATTGTAAGGTTTTGCTCAACTTATCATCTCCCATAATCTCAGCCATCTGTACACTGAACCTAATGGTTTCATCTCTCAGGCAGACCTTCTGCTGTTGTCCAGCAGTGAGCCTCTCAACCTGGTGTATGTAGAAACAGCTGAATTAGATGGGTGAGTGTGAAGTGCATTTGTGTGCGCGTGCATGAGCGTCTCACACTGTCTTGGATTTCCCATCAGTCACATCCCTCTCACGTCCTCTCTCTTCACTCCCCCAGTGAAACCAATCTGAAGGTGAAACAGGCCCTGACTGTAACTGGAGAGTTGGGGGACGGCATCGGCGCTCTGGCTGGCTTCACTGGTGAGAGGCTGAAAGAAAAACAGGAAACCGGATTTTCTTTAGAATCGCGGTCTGGCTTTTTTAATCTGTACCGGAGGAAAAAAAATACTCCTTGATTTTTAGTCGAGACATTGACATTTCTGTGATCAACTTTATTATGAAAAAACCAACAGCACAGACATCTGAAGGGAAAGGAAAACATTCCAACAATAATACTTTTACATAGATGACCCGGACATGAAAAAGAGAAACTTTTATTTATTTTTATTTTTTTTACTTTTTTTCTGTTTCTGCTCTTTTGGGGGTGATACATGGAAGATCATTTCTGCCAGTAAAGATAAATAAAAATAAAGAAGCAAAATTAATCATGATTAAAAAAATATTCATGATAAGTCAAATTAGATAAAAAAAAAGTCAAACTCCTGACTTAGTAAGCCAAAATCCTGACCTCTTAACTCTTAGAAAGATTTATACATTTTGTCTTACAATGTCTTTTTTTTTTTTTAAATCTATCATATAGCTTTTCTTGCTTATTTTTTCATTTCCTGGTGGAAATGAGCTTCCATATATTCCATTTTATCTTCCAATTTAGAAAAAGTCCCATTACCTTGATATAGAAATGCTCCATTGCAAGTAAAAATCTTGCATTCAAAATTTAAATTTGAAGTATAAAAGTATTAGTAGAAAAATGTAGTTCAAGTATCAAAACTAGTGAAGTATTTAGGCAACTCATCACTTATTATGTATTGAACAATTTTATTATACTACTGCATATTTTAGAAGCAGATCATACTGTAAGTTTTACATGTAAGATCTTAAACTAAAAAGTAACAAGATTACAGTGAAAATACATTGTGGAGTAAATAGTACAGTATTTCTGAAATATAAAATATATCTGACATATAGTGGAGTGTAAGTATTAAGTCGCCATTAAGTAGCTTGAAGTGCTGACACCTCTCCTCTGTCTCTCAGGTGAAGTGCGATGCGAGCCTCCCAACAACCGTCTGGACAAGTTCAAAGGGACCCTGACTCTAGACGGACAGACCTACGCCTTGGACAATGACAAGGTGCTGCTCAGAGGATGTACTCTGAGGAACACTGAGTGGTGCTTCGGTCTGGTCATCTTCGGAGGTAAACTCTCAGTGCAGTAGCTGTTAGTGTGTGTTTTTTTCTCATTCAACACGCCCTCTGCAAACGCTGAAAACTTGCCTCTGTCTGCACGATAGACAGTGATTCTGACCATCAGGTTGAATCTTTCCAGGTCCGGACACCAAGCTGATGCAGAACAGTGGAAAGACGAGATTCAAACGGACGAGCATTGATCACCTGATGAATGTCCTGGTGTTGTGTGTGAGTTTAACATCCACACATACTCACAAACAAATACACATAAGCTCACATGCACATTGTCAATGTATATTTTCTAATGTTCACATTAAAGTTTTGACATTAAATATACTGAAATGCACATCGCAGTTATATGTTACTTTAAATGCAGCACCGCCGTATCTATATTAAACACACATATAAATCCTAAAATAAACATTGAGAGCACTGAGTAACATCTGCAACCTGTCTTGCTTAAGCACACGCACACACACACACACACACACTACTTACTCTTTACTCAGCATGTCTGTTAGATGTCACTTGATAATTCTCTGAATAGAAAACATTTCCTCTATTTAAAAGATCTAGCAACCTGGAAGTCATTCATTCACCTATTCCTGAGTCATTGATTACTTAATAAACCATCACCTTCATGAAAGCACTTCTTTAAAGTTGAAATGCAGATTGATGAGTATTGTCAATGGAATATTTTTTGACTCGTCGAGATGTGTGCTGTCTTTAATGTATCAGATCTTTGGTTTCCTGGCGTCCATGTGCTCCGTTCTGGCCATCGGCAACGCAATCTGGGAGGTAAGGGAGGGTTCGATGTTCACGGCCTTCCTCCCTCGTGACCCCGGGGTTGATGCTCCCCTCTCCTCCTTCCTCTCCTTCTGGTCCTACGTCATCGTACTCAACACGGTGGTGCCCATTTCGCTCTATGTCAGGTAGGTCCTTGCACAGGAATGAAAATCGACGACTTAATAATCAAATTTGTCTCACATTGTGACATCTTACCACATCCACCTGGTCTTTGACGTCAGTGTGGAGATCATCCGCCTGGGGAACAGCTTCTACATAGACTGGGACAGGAAGATGTATTACCCCAAGAATGACACTCCGGCCCAGGCGAGGACCACCACGCTCAACGAGGAGCTCGGACAGATCAAATACATCTTCAGCGACAAGACTGGCACCCTGACGCAGAACATCATGACTTTCAACAAGTGCTCCATCAATGGCAAAGCTTACGGTGAGCAGTTCTAGCTTTAAAAATAAAAGCTACAGAGTTGAATGGACACACCAGCATGAGCTGATTGATTGATTTCAGAGCGTATTTCTGTGTGATTCAGGGGAGCTGTTTGACTTTTCTGGACAAAGGGTGGAAATAACAGAGGTAAGAAATACATATACTGTGTACTTGAATTATTTGTAAAGTATGTTATCGCTCCGACTCTTTTGTTTCTCATGTCCGCTTTTTCTTTTTCTTTTTGCAGAAGACAGAGCGAGTGGACTTCTCCTGGAATAAGCTGGCTGATCCAAAGTTCATCTTTCACGACCACAGTCTGGTGGAGACGGTGAGGGAGGGAAACCCTGAGGCTCAGGCTTTCTTCCGCCTGCTGGCTCTGTGCCACACCGTCATGCCTGAGGAAAAGAAAGAGGGTGAGCGTCCTCTAATGGACGTCTTCATTACTAAACGACAAGTGGCTGCAAAGGCTGTAAACAGGCGTGTTACATCGCTCTTGTCCTGTCTCTGATGATGAAATATCTTTTTTTTCCTTCATACTAACCCTTAAGCAACTCTAGGGTGATATTAAATCCCGAACGAGCTGTCTGAGGAAGTGTAATAGGAAGAATAATTAACAAATTAATTAATTAAATATATCCTAATAAAGCAATACAGAATTACGGTCATTAGCACAAAATAATATACACTTCTCCGGCATACAGCGGTATATGGTCGACCGAATATCTACTTTATCTTGATTAACAGTGTTCAGTCCTTATTAGTGTGTAGGAGCCAAAATGTGTGTCTTGCCAATTGCACTGTTTTTCTCGGGGCAGGGGAGCTCTACTACCAGGCTCAGTCTCCTGACGAAGGCGCTCTGGTGACGGCAGCAAGAAACTTGGGGTTTGTGTTCCGCTCACGCACACCAGAGAGCATCACGGTCGTGGAGATGGGCCGACAGGTCACCTATGAACTTCTGGCGGTTCTTGACTTCAACAATGTGCGCAAGAGGATGTCAGTCATAGGTGAGAGACAGCGGTGACGAGATGTCTCCGCGTTTGTGGTTTCATCCACAATATCAGAATCAATATCAAAACTTGAGGAAAAACGACCAAATTCACATTTTACTCTCCGAGATGTTCATTTAACTTTGTGCACGGTCATGGTAATGATCACGGCAACACCTCAGCAAGTTTTTATGTGAGACCTCATGACTCTAACTAACTGGCTTTCACTATGATTTCCAGTGCGCAGCCCTGACGGCAAGTTGACTTTATACTGCAAAGGAGCAGACACCATCATCTATGAAAGACTCCACCCGGCCTGTAACAAACTGATGGAAGTTACCACGGGACACCTCAATGTTAGTGATGCGGTTGCACTGTTTGCTCGTATACTCATATAGAACTATGCACAAACTGCTTTTTAATGCACAGTGCATCCGAAAGATGTCAGGATTCGTGTTTGTAACTGCTGTAAACTGTCCAGGAGTACGCAGGCGATGGCCTCCGCACGCTGGTTCTGGCCTACAAGGACTTGGATGAGGGCTACATGGATGACTGGAGAAGGCGCCACCACGAGGCCAGCACCGCCATGGATGGTCGAGAGGAGAGACTCGATGAACTTTATGAAGAGATAGAGAAAGACCTGATGGTTAGTCCACCTGCTCCGGACATATTCCTAGCTAATTTGGCTGCTTAACTTTTTTGGAGAAGAAATGAATGTACTCTTTATATTTCCCCATAACTCATTAAATGAATAATGATGAGACAGCAGGAAATGAGTAAATAATGTCTCAGACAGACAGAAAGCCTTACTATGCAGACAGAGGTAACGTGGCGGGATGGCTTCAGTATTGGAATATTCATCACAGAATGATAGTAAGAAAAACCCTCTTCACATTACCACCCTTTACTCTGCGGTTTGTAGCTGTTGGGAGCGACAGCTGTGGAGGACAAGCTGCAGGACGGGGTGCCACAGACCATAGAGCAACTGGCTAAAGCCGACATCAAAATCTGGGTGTTGACTGGAGATAAACAAGGTTAGTGTGGTAATACATGGGTGAAGTAATACAGTACATAAATAATGTGAAATATATTCTTATATTCTCTCTTTGTGAATCTGTGTGCCTGACACATCTAAACACCCTGCTTCACTTGAGCTCAGAGTGGAGAGTCAGTTTGACAGATTAATTGCACCACTGTGATTGTATTGATGTTCTGAAATAGAGACAGCGGAGAATATTGGCTATTCGTGCAACATGCTGAGAGAGGAGATGAAAGAGATTTTCGTTGTGGCAGCTAATACAGCCGAGGGAGTCAAAGAGGAGCTACAGTAAGTCAGACAGATACAAACGACTCTAACACGTGCAGCATCTTCTGAGCCAATTTGAAAATGGTTTTATCTAGCAGGTCATTTTCCAAAAATCAACATACTTTTTGACGATTGACCATGCTTTTGTAACTGTTGCTTTGCCCATCAAGCTCTCCTTTCTAGTATGGCACAGAAATGTAGTTTTAAAAACGTAAAGGTGATGAAACTAACACCTGAAATTTGCTGTATTTTTTTTTTGTTTTATTTTTTTAAATAAAAGGTCCTTGATTTCACATAAGAATTTATTTAATCCAGTCCTTACACATTTGCTTTTGTGTTTTTGGTTTTGTGTGGATAAAATCCAAAGCTTGATGGTTATGGTTACTATGCTATCACTGGACAATAGCTTTTTAAGGGTGGGGTTTAGTGAAGAGTGAATTGACCTTTGAAAGAGTTATAATTGAATACCCACTAATCAAGTAATTAAAGTACACAGCAGGAGACACTCACATTTCCCAACTTAGTTGTTCACTTAAAAATTAAGGATAATGATTAACTCAATACACTGATATGGTTATGTTCATATAGCCCTGCTGGCCTCATGTTTTAATTGTTGTTTTTTAAGTGTTTTGGCAAGTAATGTGTTTGTTCCTATCCCAAACACACACACACACACACACAAAAAAAATATCAGAGCTTTTTATCAACTGGAGACATCCAACCGTTTCCCTTTTTCAGAAATGCAAGAAGGAAAATGTGTCCCGATGCAGCGGAGGAGCCATCTGTGATCAAGGCTCGTGCAGGCCTGTTTTGGTTACAGAAGACAGAGACTGTGCAGGATGAGAAGGTGGATGGGGATTATGGTCTAGTTATAAATGGACACAGTCTGGTAAGAAGGTTTTTTCAGACACATTGTTATTACCAGTAGCCAACAAAAAGCGTGCCCCCTTTTTGTCTCTGAATGTCCTCATGCCAGAAAAAGTCCTGCTGGATGTCCCACTTTTTATAAATAAATTTAACTGGCTGGGCCCAAAAAGTGAATCACTCTATCTGCAAAGTCATTGTACAGTTAAAACATTGCACATTGCTATTTTACAGGCTGATTCTAGTATTTTTATTTAAATGTAACTACTTTTAGGCCACCCCAGAGGAAATGAATGAAAAAAAGGATTTATTTCCTAAGAATTTTTTTCTTCATAGCACTGACAGGACTTTTAGACTTTCTTTTTGGTGTCTGGTTAAAATGTTTTGAGGTGGGGGGTGGGGATTTGACTCATACCTCATGACAGCCCAGTAATCCCTTATTTTCTTTGTTCTTAGGCCTTTGCACTGGAGAAGAACTTGCAGCTGGAGCTGCTCAGGACAGCGTGTATGTGTCAGACGGTGATTTGCTGCAGGGTCACCCCTCTGCAGAAGGCCCAGGTGGTTCAGCTGGTCAAGAAATACAAGCAGGCCGTCACTCTGGCCATCGGGGATGGGGCCAATGATGTCAGCATGATCAAGGGTAAGCTCAAAGCTGCATTTGCTACAAAACCAAACAGCTGGAGAATAGTTACTGTTTGTCACCGTGGAAATTCTACTTCTTACTTTCCTGTCTGTCCTTCAGCTGCTCACATCGGGGTTGGTATCAGCGGGCAGGAGGGAATGCAGGCAGTCCTCTCCAGTGACTTCTCTTTTGCCCAGTTCCGTTACCTTCAGCGCCTCCTCCTGGTGCATGGTCGCTGGTCCTACCTACGCATGTGCAAGTTCCTACGATATTTCTTTTACAAGAACTTCACCTTCACCTTTGTGCATTTCTGGTATGCCTTCTTCTGTGGCTTCTCCGCACAGGTGAGGGACATTTGATGGAATAACAGTATGACACATAATTGAATGGGTTTCATGCGAATGGAAAAATGCAATGTGTATGCCTACAATGCAGTTATGATGTAGAAAAAAAAAACTAAATGTAAATGAAAAGTTAATTAAGATGCAAATAGAAGATTCAGGGGCTGCACTATAGTAGGGAAATCATATTATATAGTGCAATGGAGCACAACAATAACACAAATTACAACCTTAAAAATTGCCATAGAGTTGCAGTACAGAGATGTTATATAATTTATATGATTAGCTTCCATACACAAATGAAACTGAAGAGTCCTGTATGGACGCTTTGGAAAATAAAACTAAATTTAAAAGCAAAATACAAATTGTTTCCTAAATATCAATTACTTCTCCACCAAATTCTAGGAGTTCTAGTGGAGGCCTATACACAGAAACACACACAGTGGTATTAAGGCATTTACATGTTTCAATGTGGTCTTTGTTGTTGTTCATAGACTGTGTACGACGAGTGGTTCATCACTTTGTACAACCTGGTTTACACAGCTCTTCCCGTCCTCGGCATGAGTCTCTTTGACCAGGTACGCACTGAAGGGAAAATTAATCATTCTGAAACTACTCAGAATGACTCATTTCAATATCATATAATTTAAACTTAGTTCACACCATGGCGGCTGTATCCTCTGTATCTTCTTTTCTAAATCCTCTGTTTCTGCAGGATGTGAATGACCGCTGGAGTTTCCAGTATCCTCAGCTCTACACTCCAGGCCAGTTGAACCTCTACTTCAGTAAGAAAGCCTTTGTGCGCTGTATGATGCACAGCTGCTACAGCTCCCTCATTCTCTTCTTCATCCCATGGGCCGCCATGTACGACACGGTCCGAGACGACGGCAAAGACATTTCTGACTATCAGTCCTTTGCTTTACTGGCGCAGACCTGTCTGCTTGTTGTGATGAATATACAGGTGAGGAATACAGCTTCATCATCACATTATGTTACGGTTGCAGGATTCTTGTTTCACTGTGATGAGATACCTTGATTTTTCTTTTTTAAAGGTATTTAACACTATGAATTAGCCAAAATGTGCCAGTTTAGTTATTTTAGCCTTACATTTCTTTATCAAATTGCCATTATGCTATAACAATAGAATTACACGTGCTGTGATAGATGGATATTTTTTTCATATCATCCACCCTTTCAACACACATTGTGGAGGGATATGTGCACCACCATAAAAAGATAAAAAATTTTAATTGCATATTTCAGCTGTGTCTGGACACCCATTACTGGACTGCAGTGAACCAGTTTTTCGTGTGGGGCAGCCTGGCCGCCTACTTTGCCATCACATTCACCATGTACAGCAACGGCATGTTCCTCATCTTCACCTCCTCTTTCCCCTTCATTGGTGAGTATAGAATTCAGCTCATTTATAATGTACTGCATGGAGGCGGAGAGGTTGTCGGTGCCCACGTCTCCGCTATGTGATTCTGACCGCTGGTCTGATGTTTTTGTGAGTCCAGGCACCGCTAGAAACTCTCTGAACCAGCCTAACGTGTGGCTGACCATATTCCTGGCCTCCCTCCTCTGCATTCTGCCTGTGGTGGCTTTCCGCTTCATCCTCATTCAGCTCCGGCCCACCATCAATGACAAGGTAAGGTAACACATGACACAGACTATAAAATCATCACGTTTCCCACGTTTTTTTTCCCACGTTATCCTTCAGGTAATAATTTGGCCTATTGATATGTTGAAGAAATTAGAGGGATATGATTAAAGCAGCAACAACAAGAAAGAAACAAAACTATAATAAATGGATCTTACAAGTGTTCTTAGTCATATTTGCTTAAACATAATATGTTTGAAATATCGTGGCCTTGGAATTACAAGCTCTCTGTTTGCGATTTGTGTGGTTTTCAGATATTGAGGTTTTGACATCCTAGATAGCAAAACTAATAGAATTCTCTTTTATTGCTCAATACAACTGGCACCCTTAATGTACTCGTAGGCCTACTGATATATAATATCATTTTCTATCATTTTCTATCACATTTTTAAAAGAGGTCTCTCTTCTTCTGTCACTGTTCAGCACGGTGAGGTGAGCATATTACATCTCAATTATTTCAGTCTCAGTAAGTGTCATCTCTGAAGTAGTCACGAATAATAACACAAATTCTTGCAAACAAACAGTAACATGAGCTGTGTAATCACTTTAACACCAGCTAGCTAGCTTTCTAGCACGGGTGCTAATGGTGAACAAGAACTTTATAATTCTAAGGTTACAATGTCATGAGAATAAATGAATACATTTCTGATATACATGTGATATAAACTAGGATATAATCCAGGAGTTTGTATGTAGTGTGAAATGCTAGAATCCATCATTATTAAAATGAATGAACAAATGTATCCATATTAAGAGGTCTACATGAAAGTCTTCTCCCTGTCTCCCCCCTTCTAGGTGAGGTATAAGGTGCGAAAGGAGGCGTTGCCGGCTCCTGCACCTCGTCGCCCACCGGCCAGGCGTATCAGCACCCGTCGGTCAGGCTACGCCTTCTCCCACTCACAGGGCTACGGTGACCTGGTGACATCCAGAAGGTTCCTGCTGAAACGACCCCTGAAGAACCGACACGTCCTGTTCACCCAAACAGACTCTCCTCTGGCTCAGAATCAGCCACAGCACTACCGCACCATCGCAGAGGAGTCGGAAGAGTCATCATCACAGAGCCCTTAGACAGGAAGTATGCAGGGACTAAACCACGGCAGAGAGTGCATGCATGGGACCAACGTAAAAAGCTTTTATTTTGGAGATTAGCTCACACTCATGAGAGGGTGCAAAGGGTAAGGTTCACTTCCTGGATTGTTTCCAGGACAAACCGGTACACTTAAAACTGAGTCTAACTTTAAGTCAAGATTTTTACTAATGGATGCATGTTGTTATCGCTGTGAAAATGTTGGCAGCACAAACAGCCACACCGGTGTTTTTCCAGCTCAATAAGTACAACTGTCACACTCTGTACTCAAAGGTTTTAGATTCTATTCTTTCATTACAACTACAGTCACCTTGTAGAGCATTGCTTTTAAATAAACAGAAAGTAAAAGCAGCCTGGAAAGTACAGTCAGACTAAAAAAGCTCATATTAAGCTTTGGAAAACAGCCAGAGATATCGTATGCAGACTGTAATTAATGGGTTAAAATTGCAATGAGATTAGCTTTGTGTCATGCACAAGCAAATCTTTACAATATTTGTTTAAGAGATAAGTTAAATGTTTTAAAAAGTTGCCACTGGCTGATCTGGAGAAACTGGATTACCACACTGCCTGCAACATGAAGTTGCATTTTGTACCTTTAATTTTTTTTTTTCTTCAAGTGAATTTTCAATACTCAGGGTGTCATTCTGAGAAAGGATAAAACTGTGATTTTAGTATCAGTTGAAATCTATGATGAACCTATTTTAACTTTGTTGTTTACATAATAATTTACATATAGATTTTTTTTAACATTGTTTTATTATTGTTATGCTCTGTTTTAATTTCTGCTCTGTGTGTTATTTTAATATTCAGGCGTATCATTGAATCACTGTGTTTTTAAAATACAGCTAGGGGTCAGTGTTGTCTCTGGAACTGTGTTTTCAATTCTCCAGAGCCAGTAAAATAAAGGTAATGCTTAAAGTGTCATAGTACGGACAGAGCATGGACCAGCAGACAGCACTAGAATACTTTTTCCAGTCCTACCACGTATTTTGCCATTGTGACCTTCGCTTTATCATGATAAAATTAAAGTCATGATGGGATTTGTTTGTTGCCTGATAGAGGTTCTGACTGAATTGTTCAAATTTCTACACAGGAGATTATCTGTGAATAAAACAAATAACTTCTTTGACTTGTGTGGCCATTTATTCATTTATTTATTTTTGAAGAAAATTCTTTCACAGTTTCAATGTAAGCTTTATTTCAGCACCACCTTTTTCATTTCACCACGCGATATTGGTTGCATTGTTACGATGCTTCTTGAAAAATAAGACAGTTAAAACCACGTAGATGCTGTAGATTGGTTGATAAAAACATCCACACAGTACAAACCTGTATACATACACATTGCATCACGGAAAAAAGTTGTCCGAATTTGTATGGGTGGGGACAAAAATATATGTGATTGTTGTAAATATTTCATAAGCTGACCTCTTTTAGGATGCCTCAACACAAACCTCTCCCATATTTGTATGCATTATGTATGCAGCTGTGTGCTTCCTCTCACTCTCACACGCTCTCTTTTCACTCATGCTTAGCATACATACATACATACTGTACTGTACAATCTGTATGTAGATATACACACACACACACACACATACACACACACTGCATTCAGCCCACAACCGCAGTGTCCTCTGGGACGGTGAACAATGACATCACTGGTAGAGGGCTGTCCCTGTATCTCGTGGATCCAGAAAAGCTCTCTGATCCTCAAGGAACAGCTTGGTGTATATTACAGTTTATGGGTTTGTGCAGAAATGTTTACTTTGAGTGAGCCTGTGCTTTGCAGAAAGAAAAAAAAAACTAGTGTTCACGGACTAGGACCAGTCCTAGCCTGGTCAGATGCGTACACGAACTGATGAAGCCTCTTGGATGAGAGGTGAAACGTCTTCACAGACAAATAACCTAGTCCAGTTGTTTTCGATTTAAAAAACTCCTTTAGGATACTATGACCTGGACAAATGAGAATATACACAGGCTTAGTGTTCATGAAAACATTCAAAAGGTTAATAAAAGGTTTGCAGAAATGCCAATGGCTGAAGAGATGAAGAAGAGGAATAAAATTCCTGAAAAAATATATATAAATTACATAAAATCCAGCTTGTTAAATTGTGTTTTTAGAAGTCTTAGATTTTGCTGCTCTGGTCTTCTCACATGCAGATTGACAAATATTCACATATATGTATCATTATGCACCTGAATGCCAAATAGATTCTTCATAAGGGTTAAAAAATACAACTCTATATACTGTAGCTTCCTTCCCCTCCAGTTTAACCCTCTCTCATTGCTCACCCCCCTCCCCACCCCTTATGGCCATGCAGCACAGTCAGCAGCTCCACAGTCTCCTGTGAAGGTCACTGCATGATCCCACAGCATGGAACAGGAATGAGGACTGGCATGCTGTATAAATAGCCTGCCTGTGTGGCACACCCTAACCACAATCATGACATGGTATACCGATACTGTTATCTTGGTCTTCATGATTTCATGAAACAATTTAAGATTGTATTTTAGATTAACAACCTGTACAACCTCATCTTTTGGCCCATGTCATTGAGAAATCAAGATCTACAACAAGGCTCACTGAAAGAAAACAAACAAACTGTTATATCCCTTTATCTATTAATACACACTTCACTCACATTTATTGTTCCAAGAATAAACAGCAGTTTGATTCAAAATAGATGGCTACCTCCTCATATTCGACACAAAAATTAGAATGAATCAGGGACAGAGGAAAGAGAAGATGGATGGGATTTTACGTACAGTGAGCCACGTGCCTGCAAACACTATGAGACATAACAAAGTACAAATGAATGTAGAAATATTCACAGATACATGCCTACACTCTCTGATGTTATCATACAATCCTCCTGGGTCAAAGTTTAAGTGGAAAGCAGTAGCCTGATTTGACTGGTTGGGCTCTGTAAGAGGAGACAGCATACTGAAGCTCAACAGAAAGAGAATTTCACACTTGGCGGTCCAGTGTGGACTGGTGATCACTGTGTGTTTCAGTCTTCTAGGCAACCAGGCTGCTGAGAGCAATCAAACAAAGTGTCTGAACGCATTCACTTCAGGCAACAGACATCATTTACATTTTTAAAATGTCCCCAGAGGATAGCTCTTCACAACATTGACTCTGACTTTTAGTCTGCTGCTGAATCAAGTCAAACTTTCCCCTTTACTAACTTTGGTCCATGACAAGGTATCTTGAAATTTAATGGTCATAATTTCAATTAAATCTGGAATATTAATGGTATCTGTGGATAATCCATTGTGTTTGCTGAAATTCTACAATGAAAGACAACAATTTGTTTATAGACACAGAGAGAAAGATGGGCAGCAGAGGTAGCTGGCTGCTAGTGGAAACGAAGCTAAAACCATCAAAATAAAGTTATCCAATCAGATGTTCTGTTGTTGTCTTTAGTAAGAGAAAATGTTAGCTGGCTCACTCATTGGTTATGAGTTCATAACTGGGCAGTAAACTAAAGAAAACAAACATACCCAATACCAGATCAGCATAAAAGGTGGCTAAGCAAACCATTGCTGCTGGGAACCTCCTTATGCGTTAGGGGGAATTTACAGTCATCTAAGTGATTGTCTCAAAAACACAGGGTTGACAAAGAGAATTTCGTTTTTTTCATTATCATTTATCTATTTTTCCTGCCAATCTAACGTTCCATACTCCAGTCCAGTAGGTGGCAGTAATGCACCTGCAGGCCGGTTGAAAAACAGCCAATCAAACCAAAAGACGTTCCCCAGCCGGAGCTTGAGTTTTCATGTCGGAAAAAGTGAAGAAGAATACCTTGCTGGATTTTCTGCCATGGACCTCACATGACAATATTCACAACTTGGAATACTTTTATGGAAACGTCTTTTGATGCTTTTGATCGGTGGACTAAAGGGATATAAATAATCGAGGAATGGACAGACAATGCGACCTCACGACCGCCTAAGGTAGGGATTGCCACTGTTTCACCAATGCTACCTGTTTTGCACGAGCTTTAAACTGGCCACCAGAGACCAGGTGGGTTTTCAGAGGGGTCTTCTCCCCCTTAGTTGTGTTTTTGCTCCTTCTGTTTAAATTTCATGTAGAAAAATAGTAAAAACAACAAGAACATAACATGAAAGTCAGGCTGAGGGAGAACAGGAGGGTTTTCCTTTATCTCATACAAATCGCCTTGTTTTAAAAGTAGGCTAATATTTAGGTTATCTCCTATAGGTTTGCGCTGAATTGAGTCTGAACGCTCCCCCGGAAATTAACATCAGTGTCGGGTGATCGGACCACGAGTGATCAGGTCTAAGTACAGGTGTGAACGCACCCAAGACGCAATGAGGACGCATTTGAGATCAGATCTCTCAGACCACATTCAGAGGTGGTCTTAGCCACAAGCGGCCACATTCTTTTTGCAGTGTGAGCGCAAATGCGTCCTGGACCGCCTGCGTCAACTGACGTCCTCTGCCACAGTCTGATTAGTCCCACCAAAGTTTCATAATGAACGGAAAATATTTTACTATTTCAAATGGATACAATTTTATTTCACTGTAAGACCTGTGTGCAGCACATTTATTCGCTCAACCCCTCAGTGCCCCCTCACTCGCACGCAGTACGTTGACAACGGGCCCGTCTGTCGATTGGCTAAAAACAACAACACCACATACCTGTTTATTTGCATCTAAAGCGGGGAAGTGAGATCCGATCCCAAGTGGTCAATCAAGACGCACTGGAGACGCATTTTAAAGCCAGGTGTGAACTGATGAAGAGCTGACCACTTGTGATCGGATCACTGAAGAGGCATGTTAATATTATACCATAGTTTATTACAGTACAGCAGTTACCATGGTTACTGGCCACCTGGCAAATATAAGTCATTTATTC
Organism: Seriola lalandi dorsalis; assembly: GCF_002814215.2. Taxonomy (NCBI): domain Eukaryota; kingdom Metazoa; phylum Chordata; class Actinopteri; order Carangiformes; family Carangidae; genus Seriola; species Seriola lalandi. The sequence continues at coordinate 86,056 of NW_019524890.1, read as the reverse complement.
ATTTATTATTTACTCTCCTCTAGCTCTCTTTTGGGTTTCCAAAAACTCCTGAGGTAAATACCTGACTACAGCTGCTCCATTATGCTGTCTACTGTCTGTCTGCCCTTCCCTGTGAAGCGGGAGAGCGCTACAGATTCAGGTTCCTACAGATTCCCATTCCATTTGATACAATGACATTATAAAATTATTGATTAGAGCCAGTTTAATGTCAGTACTTTCACGTTGTAGTGGGTAATGAACGTTGCAACCTTTCCTGTAGTCTTACAACCTGATGGTATTTTTAATCTTAATTGTAAACAAAAAAAAGGTATGTATAGTGGATGTGCATATACAGAAAACAAAATGGAGGTGATTTAATTATGAAACGAAGACGGTGATTATCTGACCCAACTACAGGAAACATCTAAATACAGCTGCTTACAGCTGTTCTTTGAGGAGACACATGCTATATAATCATTTTAGGGTGTTGATGTGAAGGCCTTGTTCACTTGAAACAACCAAACGGTGTATGTGAAGAGCCAGACAGACAGCTGTTTCCAAATTAGACCATAGACTCAGCGTTAAGACGTTTGCCTTAACAGAGATCAAATTTGTCCTAACTGTTTAGATGTTTGATGAACGGTGTGTGTGTGTGTGTGAGTGAGATACAGAGACATACAAAGACAGAGAGGGAGAGAGATGCATAAGTAGAATGTGAGTGGTGTCAGTTGTAAGCCTTGTGTCTAAATAAAGGATTACCTTCAACCTTAGAAAGTGCACACACTCCCAGCTGCCACATTAGCAGTGTAGCAGTGAGGGAGTGTGTTGCTTATCACAAAACCAACACACACGACCCAGGAGATCACGTTAGTTAGTCAGTGTGCTTTCAGTGTAAACAGAGCGTCTATATAACATAGTGTTTTGTCATATTTGGCTCTCTGCACTCGGGCAAACAGGCAAAAGTTCCCTGAACTTGTGTTTTGAAATAGAAAAAGACGCCAGAAATAACGTGACTTACACATGGGGCAGAGCTCTGTTGACCCCATTTTAAGTGGGTCAAATGAGTCCCCAAGGACTTGTTTGGCTAAAAGGTGCATGGTGTTAATCCTGAAGAGGCTCAGGGTTCGATATCCAAGGGGAGGCTCCTGTAAGTACTAGTCACTGTGGATGGAGGGGTCTTCCAAATGTGGAGCAGGGATCACATTTCACAGACAGTCACATTTACATGTAGATGGCACACAGTGGCAGCTCAACATGGGAAACTTGTTAGTAAAATAATTATTTTATATATATTTTTAATTTCTACAGAGTTGTTGCTGTTGCGTGCACCTGTTTTACTCTTCAAAAGCCTTTTTGTTCATTCACATTGAATGATCTGTTTGCCTTTGTCGATTGTTGTCCTTTGTAATTCATTAATGTGCATGACTCACTCTGAACTCTTCTATTTTGCTGGACTGCCAATGAACCATTAACATCTAATTTACAGATGAAAAGAAATCCCTCTTTCTTCCCATAGTACACCTTCCCTCTCGCTTTCAGCATTTCTTACGTAGGGCTTTATCCTCTGAAATCACCTCACAAAACACCTCCTGCCCCCCCTGCAGTGCAGATTAATATTTTACATGGCTAGCAAAAATCTCACTTGTGCATGTGCACGTGTGAGTGTGTGCAGATTATTCACCATCCACAGAGCCTGTGGACTGGAAGCACGAAGCGCACTTCTCTTCATCTTCAGCTCTGAGCTGAGTGGAGCTGACAAGCTGGCATGAAAATATGCATGCTAATGACGCTTTCCCTGCGTGATCCGCCTCTGAGCCAGCTGGATTCAAGACAAGGTCTTGGCATTTGGCTCCAATCACAGAAATCTAAACAAAGAAGATTTGGGTTATCAGTTCAAAGAGCTTTTTTTCAAGGCGGTAACTCACAAGATATGTTTGTTGCAACAGCAGTAAATGATTCACACAAATGTAGACAGCAACAGCCCACTTGTACATGTACGTGCTTGGTTGAAAAATAATAGATTGAATCTATCATATTGAATCATGAATAGATTCAATTTTAAAAAATATAAAGGAAATGGAGTTCAAGCCCCCTTTTTCTAGACATATATTGTACTTAATAAATCATATCGTTGAGCTATGAGACAATTTAACAGAGTGGGATATACAGCATGCTGTCATGTCACAAACGAGCTTCTCTTCTGTTTTTGGTGGAACAAATGAAAATGAATGGACATAGCAGTAAAAAAAAGTTGTTAAATTGATTGAGCAACTACAAAAAAAAAAAAACGGAACAAAATAATGACCTCCAAACGTCAGGTATTTCAGTGAATTAGAAGATTTGTTTATTTGGTAACCAACTCCATCTTAATAACATTCAAGAATATCATCTTCAGAATATTGCATATTAAGATATAATCTGTGATATAGAGACAATAATCTACACTGATCACGTGAAAGGAAATTTGACAGCATAAATTTGAGAAATACTCAATGTTCTGTAATTGATTCAGTTAAGGTTGTAGTGAAACAAAGAAAATAGTGGCCTGTAAAGACACACCTTTTGATGCATTACAACACATTAATAGAAAAAGTCATGTTTAAAAGGCACATTCATAGAACAACAATGGGACAATCTTGCATGCACGGAGTCCCACGAGATAAAAGCAGCATCGAAGTTACAACTATATCACAGTTTAGTGGTAAACACGTTAGAATACCTGATATAACACCAGCCATACAGTATACAGAACAATTATTGCTTTGATTATTGCTGTAGTAAAAGTGAACTATGTGCATTTATTATTATTAATGATTGTTGGGAAGTATTCAAGCAGCATATAGACAGTACAATAAAGTTTCCATTTACAAATTAACACTTGCATTAAATCACCCACATTTAAAGAGGTGCAATTTGCATAATTAAAGATATTGCCACAAAAAAATAGAAGACATTTAATGTAATGCTTCTGTCTTTTGATGGCAATATTTTCACTGAAAAATCCACTTAATCATTGGCTATTAGAAGGCAATCCTTTTGGAAAAGTCCCATTAGATTATTGGAGTAATCATGGAAATTTGCAGGTAAACAAAACTGGGCTGTACATGGTTAGAATTGAAGTTTTTCTGACTCTTTCAGTGTAAAATTACCTATGTACACATTTAAACATTGTAGGGTTGGGTTGTACGTCAAGTTCTCAGAGTCCAAAGTGACATCTTTGGATTGTTTGTTTTGTGCGACCAACACTCAGAACCCAAAGGTATCAAATTCACAATAATATAAAACGGAGAAAAGCAAACAATGCTCACATTGCAGAGGCTGAAAACTAACATAATGATATATCAATTATCTAAATTGTTGTTGGTTAATTATCAGTTGTAATACTAAAAAACGTTTCCCTTTTCAACCAGATTGAACCCAGTTTTAACCTAGATCTGACATTTTTATTCCATTATATTTCACTGTATCATATTTAACACCTAATTTACTTTTAGATTTAATTCATTTACTATATTCATTTGGGTCTTGTGATGGGATGTACATATAAATTAGAATTCTATCTGGTCCAGTATTCAGTACCAAAGCTTACTATACATGTCACTCTCATGTCATGTAATTCCTCTCACCTCTGCCCGCCCTTTCCTCTCAAACTCCCCCTACAAGAATCCCCACCATTTGTGCACAATCAAGTCATCTCCGTAGCCTGTATCAAGGAGTCGGTTGCCACACTCCTCCCAGCGACACACCTCTCCCTTGTCCACCACCACAAACTTCCACTCCACATGGCTCTCTGTGGGCAGTCTGACCACCGTGGCCCAGTGCCCATCCTTGGCCCTCTCTAGTGGGACAAATTCCTTCCAGTTTCCCAGCTCCTGCTGGTTTCCTGTGACAGCCACCGTCTGGTATGGCGAGTGGGTGACATAGTGGATGCGAAAGGTCACATTGACGTTCTGAGGCATGGGCTGGACAGCCACAACCTTTTTGTTATGTTCAGTGTTTTCGTCAACGAGGGAGAGAGTGCTGGTTTGTCTGACTTCAGTGGAAGGCGGGGTATCTGTGTCTGTACAAGTAGCATCTGTGAGATCTTCAGTGGGAAGCTGCTCGGTTGTTGTGTGGTCTTGGGCAAAAGGTGGGACAGAAATGTTCATCCAGGGAAGGACTTGGTTGTTACTATCTGTGATCCATTCGTTATTGTCCATAGTTGCCTCCATGATACTGATGTTAGTCTTTTCATATTCCTCTTCTTTTTGCTTCTCTGTGTCAGTTTTCACTTTCTTTGCAACACTTCCTCCTTCCTTCTTCTCCTTAATCTCTACAACCTCAACAACAGCTTTCACGTCCGTTTGCTCTTTCGGGTCATCGGTTAAGATCACTGTGCTTGCTGCAATCTGCACCACGAACTGCTCCATTGCTCTGTGGTAACTGTCCTCAATCTCATGGCCAAACATGTCCTCATTGGTTGCGTATGACTCATACTTAGCGTCGTCGGTGTGCTCACTGTGGGGTTGCTGGGAGAGACGTGATGGGTAAGGCCCAAACACCATACCTGATGTATCCTCATTAATGACAGGTATAACTACACCAGCAGCAAAAACACTTTCTTGAGCCTCCGTCCTTTCTTCAAACTGTGTATCACAATCCATTACCGGAAGCATCATTTTTTCAATGGTCAAGTCAAACTCATTACCGGCAGCATGCAAATCAGGGCTGACCGCCATGCTTGAAATCCCGCTCTCTTCTCCAACACCGGGAGATGACATGCTGTCCTTGTCATTATCCCTCAACTCACTTTGCACGAAAGACGGCAAGGGAATGTGACACATGGGAGGGTTAAGGTCATCCGTCGTGACAGGAGCAGCACCAATGGTAAATTCAGAAAAATCATTATTTTGTGTTTGGACGCTTTGTTGGTCTTGGGAGAAAGACAGCATGTCAGGACGAGATATTTCTTCAGACATTCCAGGTGTAGTAATGGTAACATTATCACAAACATCTTTGCAGATGGAAGGCAAATGAGAACAAGACATTTCTTCATCTTTTACGGAAGCAGTTAGATTTTCAATAGTATCAGGACCAGCAGCAGCATTGGATTTTTCAAAGGCTTCATTATTTATCATTTGGAGGTCAATACTTTCTTCAGCCAACACAACAAATTCACCGGTTTCATTGTTTTCACACAGAACTTCTTTCTCGAGAGATGGCAAGTCAGAGTCAAGAATAGTGAGATCTGTGTCGTTATCCAAAGGTGGGGCGATTTCTTCATCTTTCGCTTCACTTTGTGGTTGTTGACAATCCAGTGGCAGATCAGGGAAATCCACAATGCCTGAGATTTGAGCTTTTGCATCAGTGTTGACTCTAGACACATCATCATCACAGTTATCAACCTTTACAGGTTGGTTCAGACAATGCAGAGCAGGGCTTTGTACCACACTTGAACTGTCACATTCTTCACCACTGGGAACCGTGGCTTCACTAGTCAGCTTTTTCTCTCTCTCTTGATCAGAAACAGCGGGAAGAGCACCTTTCTCTTGATTGCATGTAAGACCATTTTCATCTGTTTGTTCAATCTGACATTGTTGCTCGTCGGACTGTGGTGGGTGGACATCGAATTCGGGAGCAACACTGATGGTAAATTCAGAAAAATCTTCATTATTTTGTGCTTGGACGCTTTGTTGGTCTTGGGAGAAAGACAGCATGTCAGGATGATATATTTCTTGAGACACAGCAGGTGTAGTAATACTAACATCACAAACGGCTGCATCGGTAGCAGAATTAACCATTGTCTCGTCAAAAGTTTCAACCATTTCCACATGGTCACTTTTTTCATCTTTGTAGATGGATGGCAAATGAGGACAAGACATTTCTTCACCTTTTACAGAAGCAGTTAGATTTTCAATAGTATCAGGACCAGCAGCAACACTGGATTTGTCAAAGGCTTCATTATTTAGGTCAGTACTTTCTTCAGCCAACACAACAAATTCACCAGTTTCATTGTTTTCGCACTGAATTGCTTTCTCGATAGATGGCAAGTCAGAGCCAAGAATAGTGAGATCTGCGTCTTTATCCAAAGGCGGGGCAATTTCAACAAATTCACCAGTTTCATTGTTTTCTTGATCAGCCACAGTGGGAAGAACACCTTCCTCTTGATTGCTTGTACGATCATTTTCGTCTGTCGTCTGTTCAATCTGTGGTTGTTGCTCATCAGACTGAGGTGGGTGGACGTCAAATTTGGCAGCTGTAAGAACATGGTCTTCAGCTATATCTACCTCAGTCACTTCACCGGCCAGACCACCATCATCATCCCAATCACTATCCCGAATTGGCGGCGTCACCTTGTCTGTCACGTCATCACACTGGTCCTGCTGTGAAGATGGCAGGTTTTCTACTTGTTGAGGAATTAGCTGTTGGACTACACACTCTCCTTCTGCCTTCTCACCCTCCTTTTTATCTTCCTCTTCTGGAGAGAAACGATTGCTGGAATAATTACTGTAATCAGTACTATCTGGATGGTGATCCTCTTCCTCAACTTCCTCATCTTTGCTATAACAGACACAAGTGCTGGGTACATCTTCGATATGAACAAGAGGCTCTTTCAAGTTAGACTCCATACTGTGTGTCTCCGGTGTGGTTTCGTTATCTTGTAGTCTGTCATCATCAACATTTTCACTCATAGGAGGGGCCTGGTCGAAGTACACTTGATTGTTTGAAGCACACTGAAAGTTTTCCTCCTCTTGTCTGGTTTTCCCATCTGAAACATCCTTGTCTATGTTCACATTCTCTTCTTCCTGATCTTCTGCTTTAAACACCTGAAAAGACATGAAAAGAAAGTGAATATCATATATTAATATAAAGTACGCATAGATATTGTACTAGCCAAAGTGCCTGTGATTGATCTCCCAGCCTGTGCTAGTCTGAAACCCCAGAAAGAATGAGGTCTAATAGAAATGGATATGTAGGTGAGAGAAATATTCCCACTGGGTTGGTGCTCCAAATCCATATAGAAATACTTCAGTGAAATTGGAAAAACCAAGTGAGTATTAGATGAAAAGATTGTTACTATGCTGACATCTGTCTGCTAAATATGAATCTACAGCCAGCCTCTGCTATATTAGCATAACGCAGGAGAAAACTGCTACGGGAAACAATATATAACATGGTAATTAGTGAGCTTTGGAAGTCTCTGTGCTATGCTAATCTAACCATCTCCTTGTTGTGTATATATAAATTTAATCCTCTCATTTAACTCTTGGTAAGAAAGTAAATAAGTGCCCAATATACTGACCTATTCCATTAACGCTGCATTTATACATTTTTGGCCACTTGGGGGCAGAAGAACGTCCCATCAGGCTGACACAGTACATACCCTTAGATATCATCACCTCACAAAAGGTAGTTAAGGCTAATATGTTCGCGAACTGTTGCTTATTTGCACATCCAAAATATCTGACTCTTTAACTGCCAGATGTTCCACTTTGTTCACTGGCTAATTGCTAACTTTGTCCAATCTGCTATTTGCTGCATATGCCATTGCACATGGCTATTTGATTGATTATTAATATAAAAGCATTGATTATGGTATGCCCAGTCACACTCTAGTACAACCAATCAATTGAGCAATATTACTGCATTTATCCATGCCAATATATAACTTCCTAAAATGTCCTTTCAGCTATTAATCAAACTGACCAGCTGTGACTTTAATTTCTCAATATCTTGCAATAAAATGGCTGCTTACTTCATCCTCCTCCTCGTGGCTCTCATCATTAATCAGCTCAGGCTCCTTCCAGCAGCTATCATTACCACGGACCTCTTCTATTACATCCTTAACAGTGTCATCTGTTGCATCCTGCTGGCAATCACCAGCACCCTCCACCTCCATTTCAGCCACTGTGTAAGTATCACGTTGCAGGTCGGGACTGGCCTCTGCCACTTTGTCAGAGTCCTGCACAACTGTCATTTCCTCTGTGCCATCTGAAGTGGTGTGCTTGTTGTTTGGTATTTGGATGTCACTCTGAGGAGGAGAGTATGGTGGAGGTATCTCAGCAGTAGGGGCAGGGGCAGGGGCAGCAGCAGCGGCACGGCGATGCCTGATTTGTAGATCACTTTGAAATGAATCAGTGTCCTCCTTCATGTCTGATGAACCTTCATCACTCACATCTGTAAAAGAATAAATGGTTTTAACTTTAATTTTGCATTTTTATGTAATTAATTCACAGGAGTATAAAACTTAATAAGAACTTATTAATAATTAAAAAAAAAATATACTTTACACTAATATTATCAACTAATATACTTTCTTTTTTGATGAATTTCTAGGTTTTATTTGTTTTTATTTAGTGTTAACTAACCAACAGACATTTAATTAAAATTCTAAATTATGTTGAGTATCTTCATTGGTTTACAAAGGAGAGAAATAAAAAGCAGGTAAAACTTTGTCTTATCCACCTTTTATATCTTTTGTTAAATGACACAACAGAAAAAGATCTGATCACAGGAAAAGTAATCAATACAATCAAGATTGATTTCTTGGTTTTGTCCATTTAAGGCCTTATTTAACCTGGCCACAATCTCTCTAGTATACCCTTATATGTCAATGTTATCTCACTGTCTATATCTGAATCCAAACCATGTCAATTTTACCACATGCCACATAACAAAATATATTTAAGGGGAAATTCCATGTTAATGAAACATTTTGTTTTTATTTGATTTATCTTTCTAAATGTAGGATATCTACTTTGCTTGATTAATTTTAATGAAAAAAAAAATCAAATGTGGACTTGGGTCTGCAATACTCCACAACTAGTAGCCTTTTGATTAGAAATAGATGAGACTTTCACTTATAAGTGAAAGCCCTGCATTCAATATTGTTCTATCTATTTTTGTATTATTAACAAACTGTGAGTGTCAAATGTAAAAGTACATACTATACAGGTGAACGGCCTCTGTGGGTGTTATGTAATTATAGCCTATATACGTATATTTCTAGATTATTATATGTGAGCAGCGTTTTTACTGTTATAGTTGGACAGTTTGATCCAATTTGAACTATTACTAGTATATTCTGTAAGGTAGTTTAATTTACAACATCATATTTTATGATTTTATGTTTAGTTCATAAAGTCTTACTCTGGAAAGAAACTAATAACTCCGTCACATAAATGTCGAGGTAAGCAGTAGCCAAACATTTATTCCTTCTTAGATGTAGTGGAGTAGAGTATGGAAACACTCAAGTAAGGTTCATGGCTCAAATTTAAATCAAAGTTACACCCCATCACTGACAAACAGTAACCAACATTAGTGGATGAATTTCTATCCGCTTAAATGTGTTTGGATCAGAATGAGGTCATCTTATTACAAATTGCTCAGCGTTAATAATGGCTTTATAGCACGTTATGATCATCTATTTTTGTCTTCTACGGTATCACTGTAACCAGCCTACAAATTAATAATATTTTGAGTGCCCTGTTAAAGGGCTATATGTTGTCTGTGTGGTATTGTATTTCCTACAGGGCTTATATAAGATATTCCTCAGCACTTAGCTCGGTTTTAATATTAGACTCCAGCTTCTGTCTTAAACAGAATCATTATTACTTAGCTATAGGTTAATATACTGACTTGTGGATTCCCACACCTGTAACCCGCAGCAGCCTCCCTCCCTGTGGAAATGTTATCTGGATCTCTTACCTGTTGACTCCACGCAGCTGTGCGATTCCTCCGGACTCGGCTCTAGTCCCGGCCGGATCACCGATGCGTCTCCCGGGCTCTTGCTGTCGCCGTCGGCGGCTGCGGCCGTGGCCTTCCTCCGCTTCCCCCTCACGGTCCGGTAGATGATGAAACCCGCTAGCACGGATACCATCGCTATTACAGCCAGAGCCACGGCGGGACCGTGCCGTCCGATCATGCAGAAGAGCGAGGCCAGATCCATGCGTCTCTCCAGAGCCACGGTGTTGCCGTCTTTCGGCGACATTGCAATCTGTTGATTAAATAACAAAGCCCCTCTATAATGTCTGTATGTACGTGCGCATGAAGGCCTGACGTGATCGGACTGAATCTGCAGCAGGCTGCCGCTGCTGTGGACTCCCCGCTCTCCTCCACGTTTTCAAGTGTAGTGACCTCTTGTTGCTGCAGAGCTGCAAACGGCTGCAGGTGCGAGCTGCCAATTGGCTGACTGGATCACGGGAACTCAGCCTTCATTCATAAAAAAGGGAAAGGAGATTGTTTTTGCAGCTTGCTTCACGCCGACGTGCACGATGCAGCTATTAGTAATAGCTCGGGTATCGATGTGTCACATCCGACTGATTGGATTTAGGTCCACGTGAAACCAATGAACCCAATCTGATAAGATTCTGCCCCCACCTTGAGAGGATTTGTCCCATCAACAGTGTTCATTTCCACCCATGGTGGTTGTTTGTATTCCTACATGAGCAGAAAAAGGTTATTTAAGATTTTGGTGAAATAATAGAACAAATCCAGGGGTATGGTGGTTAGTAAACCTGAGGTGGTTAGCCTGCTCATATATTTTATTTTTTCCCCATATTGACTGCAGTTATAGTGAATTATAATACATTAAAGTGAATGGATAATAGACAGATTCCAAATAAAGATAACATATCATGAATTCTCCATTTGCTTTCAGTGGGCTATTGTTAAATGAATGACTAAATAACTTTGGTTCAATAAATTCCACTAATCAAAGTAGTCAGGACAAGAATATTGATCTATGTTATATAATAGGATTATTGACAAAAACAGGACATACATCTAGGCTACTGGTGAGAGAAATCTTCTTGGATTGAACAAAACATTAACTAGGAGAACTTGCAAATTCAGAAAACTGCACTATCCTCCAATTTGAGTTCTGTCATCATGAGAAATTTCATGAACACACCAGAGTGAGCCAGCAACATCAGCAGACCTGAGTAACAGCTCCTCCCAGTGGAGAGCTGTGGTAACGACAGGAAAGTTCCTGAAGACTCTGGAGCTCCTCCAGTTAGAATATAAAAGCTGGGACAGTCCCACTGCTGAGACAGAAACAACACAAGCAACACAGAAGACAACAGACACTGTAACAATGTTTCATCTCACAACAAGAGGACTCAACTCTAAACACACTCTGAAGATGCTGTGCTCTCATGGATTCCAGTCTGCCCTCAGTCCATTCAGCTTCTACTGGCCTGTACGCATTCTGTGGCCAGAGGTCACACCTCTGCTCTACCAGCAGGATCGACTGCAGAGAAACCTACAGGAGCTGTGCAGCAGGTTGGAGCTGATGGACAAACTTCAACACAACATCCTGGAGGAGACGAAGCCTTTCCAAAGCAGTGTGGCCGTGCAGCCAGTCTCCTACCAGCTGGAGAAAGAGGGAGAGCACTTTAACCTGACTCTGGACACTCAAGGCTTTTCCCCAGAGGAGCTGTCTGTCAGGCAGGTGGGCAGGAAGCTGAGAGTCAGTGGGAAGACAGAGAAGAAGCAGGAGGACGGGAAGGGCTCCTACTCTTACAGACTCCAGGAGTTCAGACAGGAGTTTGATCTGCCTGAAGAACTGAACCCTGAAGCCGTCACCTGCTGCCTGGCTCCAGACGGGAAGCTCCGCATCCAGGCAGCCAGAGCTCCATGTGCTGAGGAGGCTGAGAGAGAGCTGACTATCAAGAGGAGCCTGGAGGACAAAACACAGCAGAGTGTGTGTTCACACACAGAGGACAGCAGCACAGAGACACACAACAGCACACAGGACAAACCTGAACACATGGACTGATCAGTGTTGCTGTGAAAATCTGTAATAAATGATTTTTGTAGATATTTATATGTGCATTCATATATGTAAGAACTGGGTATGATAAATAAATGTTAAAACCATAGGTTTTCGTTTTGCTCTTTATTTTCTTGGTTTATAAATTTAGCTTTGAAGATCAAAAAAGTAGAACTTGAAATGCTAGAGTGGACACTTTACTGTGTTTGACACTTAAAGAATGGAGACTTAAATTCATCAATCAAACAGGTTCATCAAGCTTTCATTTACAACTTCATTATAATGCTACAACTTGGATCTGCTATGCATTTACTCTAATTATCTACAAGGTGGCGTTCATACGTTGGGATTTTTACAGGTTCATCATATTGTCTGTTATCATCACAGACATATTCATGTTGTTGTCAAGTGATAAATAATCAAATTCATAAACAAAGTTTGTCTTGGTAGTGAAGCTATGGTTGGTCAAGTGTGGAATAAAAACCTTGTTCATTTGACATATAAATGAATGATAGAAAAGACTCTTTATAGTTTATGACCATTAAAGAGTGAAGACCAATAAGAATCTATTGGTTCCGATTCACTGATCAAACAGGTTCATTAAAGGGACACTCCAGTGATTTAGTATTGCACTTTCATGAAGCCTGGGACTGAGAAACATGTTATCCAAAAAAAAAAAAAAAACATCAGAGTCTGAGATAATCTGAGTTTGAGAATATGTCGACCCTGATGACATCTTCAGTGTTGTTTTTTTCAAGCTCGCTGCAGAGCCACAGACGACATCATGCAACTGTTTCCACAGACTGAGTTTTTCTCCGTGTGAGGAGGAAACTAAACCTCTTGTGTAACATTGGTGGGATGGCACTTAAATCCGAAGAGTGTTACAACTGGAATACACCACACCTTTAATTTAAGTATATGACCTGTCATTTGTTGGCTGGAGCTTTTACATGATCGATCATAATGTCTGTGATCATCACAGACATAGTTTTGTTGTAGTTCACTGTTTTCTGAAATAGATTATGACTGTCAAAGATACTCTCACCTCAGACCTATGTTGATGAGCACTTGTTGACTCAGACAGTAATATTAGCTTGTCATATCAGCAGACCTGAGTAACAGCTCCTCCCAGTGGAGAGCTGTGGTAACGACAGGAAAGATCCTGAAGACTCTGGAGCTCCTCCAGTTAGAATATAAAAGCTGGGACAGTCCCACTGCTGAGACAGAAACAACACAAGCAACACAGAAGACAACAGACACTGTAACAGTGTTTCATCTCACAACAAGAGGACTCGACTCTAAACACACTCTGAAGATGCTGTGCTCTCATGGATTCCAGTCTGCCCTCAGTCCATTCAGCTTCTACTG
>NW_019524890.1:57038-72937 GCF_002814215.2 Seriola lalandi dorsalis | reverse complement strand
GAGTTTGATCTGCCTGAAGAACTGAACCCTGAAGCCGTCACCTGCTGCCTGGCTCCAGACGGGAAGCTCCGCATCCAGGCAGCCAGAGCTCCATGTGCTGAGGAGGCTGAGAGAGAGCTGACTATCAAGAGGAGCCTGGAGGACAAAACACAGCAGAGTGTGTGTTCACACACAGAGACAGACAACAGCACACAGGACAAACCTGAACACATGGACTGATTAGTGTTGTTGTGCCAATGTACAGGAAATGTTTTTTATACAAGTGATAAATGATAATGATATGTACATTTGTATAGTAATAATTAACTCTAATCAATAAATGTATGAAATGCTACAGCATTTCCATTATTATTTTAAATAAGCAGAAGACCTTACTGGTCAGCTCAACATTAGAGCCTCTGCATCAAGAACATCATCACAATAAGATTAAATCATCTTTTTCCCGCCATCCTGCAATAATGATGAGAATTGTTTTTGAGATGAATTGTTTTCAAGTCAAAGTAAAAATGAAAGTAAAAGTGACATTTTATTATCTTGACGTTTTCCCTCAGAAAAAAACAAAAAAAACAAAACCCAAGAACATTGAGAAGACCGAGCAAAGAGTGCAGTAACCACTGCACATCCACTAGATGTCACTTTTAGCATTTAGCATAGCCGTGATGAATGAGCACCCCCCCATCTACTTGAGTTTGAAAGTGTGGGGAGTAAAGGAAGTTTTGCTCAGTTTTAATGACGAGTGAGACCACAAATTTTTTCTCCAATTTTCACTGACGATAGGATCTTTAAAAAAATCATGCCAGTCGCATGTATTTTTGAATATATTTCCTGTTTTTGTGACACTGTAAATACAAGTAAGACTTAATCAGGATTTGTGATGATGTTGGTGATATGGGGAAAGTGTTCGTGAGTTAAGAAGTTGAAAAAACATGCTCTTAAAGATGAACAGTTACTAACACAAACAGTCACAATGATAGTGATGTCTTTTGTGGCATCACGGAAAATCTTATCATCTGGGTGGCAGGTGTGACTTGGTTGAATAGAATATTGAAATACAAGTCAGTTTTCCTGGGAAGCCAGTCACAATCATCACCATGTTTTAAAAGAAAAAAAAAAAAAAGGAAGAGAAACAATATTAGCCTAAGATTGTGTATTGAAGCAGCATTAATGACTTTACCCACCCATTTTCTTTCCCCTATGTTGTTTACAAGTTAATCTCAGCTATTACCACTGGTGCTTGGTCTCTCCCTGGCTCCCGTCTGGCTGTCAGGGCTTTTCTTTCCCAAGAATAGACGGATTGTCCCGTAAACGTGGCAGCAACATGGGCGGAGGAGGAGAGAAAGCTACTTTGGGGACTCACTCTGCTTTTGTTTTATTTCTATTTGTGGAGCTGCCTCTTTGTTTTTCAGGGCAGCGCTGACAGAACGCTTATTCACCGGCCTTCCAAATATCACACGGTGCTGTTCGCTTCTCCTCTTCACTCCTCAGTCTCTCCCCGTCTGCCTCTGAAATCATACCGTTTCCTCTTTTCTAGTTTCCTTCACCACATCTCATCTCCTTGCCACTTCCATCCTAATAAGTCTCGTCCTTTCCTCTCCTCTCCATCCTCTTCACTCCCTCAGTGACTGTTAGGTTGGGTGTTGCTGTGACATCTCCTTTACTCAGTATCCTTTGCTTTCATCTCCTCACTTCTACTGCAAGATGTGGAGTTTCATTCTGACGCCAGTAACACATGGGAACATTTACTGGCTCTTTTATTTCTTCTTTCCTCCAGGCCTATCTCTCTCCCATCCCATCCCATCCCATCCCATCCCACCCCCCTAACCTCCTATCCTCCTCCTCCTTTTTTACTAAAATCTTCTACTCTTTCTCTTAATTTCTCTCCCTTGCTCACATTCACTCAAGCCACATTCCCTCCCTTCCACTCATTTCCCCATCGTCTCAGACACTTTAACTGACTCTTAATGAAAAGGGTGTGTTTGAAGAAGACTGCTTTTATTGCCATTACAAGAGCTCATGAGTCAGTCGTGTGTGTGTGTGTGTGTGTGTCTGCATCTGTTTATGGTAAAAGACATGTCCAAAGGTTACCGTGTAGATTGATATATTTAAAATGGTGACTTGTTGAAAGTGGTATTTTAAAAAAAAAAAAGAAGCCAGAATTGATTCAGCAAATGAAATCAGCATTTCACTCTTAAAAATTTCAGCTCCTCAAACACTGAGTTGTTTTGCTTAGGATTTATATAGATTTGCTAAATCTTAGTGAAGTTATGTTTTTCAGATTCTTGTACAAAGGTTAGATTGTACCTATAGGCACACAGGAAAACGTGTACACACAGTCTCTGACTTCAGTCCTCTCCCATCTGACGAGCTGCATCACACCTAATGAAAAAGGTCAGTGTGCACGTGTTACCGACAGTGCTACATGAACAATGAAAATGTAGTTGAGTACCAGTCGTAAGTTGTAACGATGTGTACATAACAGACACACTATGCATGAAAGGGGAACCACTCAGTCTGTTAGTTCAGTTGTATAAGGTCTTCTGTGGGGTCTTGAGGTAGCTTTCTAAAGTGATGTCACGATGATGTCATCACGGTTAGCTTGGCTCGGAGACGACCGTCTGTGTTGAGGACTGGGGGTGTGGAGTTTGAAACGTGGGAGTTTTCTTAGCAGGCAGAATCTAATGAGAGATGCTATCAAGATGCATAATGATGTTACCCATAGGGACTAACAGTCAGGATCTCTTGGCTTCTTTTTTTAGTCTCTGTCTTGTGAGTCCCACATTATGGAAGTGTTTTACTAGTTTGCTGGAATTCCAGGGTGGATCATGAAAAATCCAAAACCCAACAAATAAAATGAAAGCAAAAAAGGACGTATTGGTGTTTGTAAGAAAACATCTGAATGGAAATATCAGACTAAATCATATTAAGGGTCTTAGTTTCATTTAAGAATTGTTGATGGGGTGAAAAACTTTTCCCATTTCTTCCTGTACATGTAGGTCAGTGTATCATCCTGAAAGAAAAGTCTGTTATATGAGGTCACTCTGTTTAAAAGCTGGAAACATGCTGTAGTCATCAGAAAGAAGACTGAGGTGATATTCATTCATCAACTATGAGCCTTTGGCTCACACGTGCTGTCTGATTCCAACTGGCATCATGGGAGTATAGCAACTTTCCAAATGATCAGTATATTTCTATATCAGGGAATTACGTGATTGGCTACTGGTCACTGGTGATACTATATGATTCTACTTTAAGATTTAGGTCTAATGCCATTGATCAGTGCCAGTGCAGGCAGTAAGGTGCCCTGTATGTAGTGAAGTGGAAAGGACATTCAGTCTTTCTCTAACGTCCAAATGTTTTAGTTGCCTAACCCTAACCAAACAATTAAACCATGTTTTATTTGCCATAACCATGATCCTCCCCCAACTTAGCTCCTATGCACAGATATTGCAGAATGTGAGAGCTTTGTTGATTGGAAGAAAAGAAGCAGACTTGTCCAATATTGAAGTTCCTGTGTGGCCACAGAGTTTTTCATTTTGGTCCAAAGCTAAATAGGACTATCCTGAATAGAAAATCAACCTCCGGTATGTTTCCGTTTGGCTGACAATCGTCGTTTTGTGTTGTGACTGTTGTCTCTCGAAAGAAAAGCTGAAAGCAAAGTGACATTATTTTAGTCTACGAAGCGTCTGATTCAGTATTAAAGCCTGCTGTTTATACCTTCTTTCCAACCAACAGTTAATGTTATTTTCTTTTAAACATGACCACGATCTTTCCCTAACCTTATCCAAGTTGTTTTTGTGGCCAAAGCTAATAAAATCTTAAGCTTAGCTGTGGCAAAACAGAAAACAGCCATGTGAGTGATTTTTATAATGGTCCGACGCATTTTGGAAAGGTCAGAAAACGCTCATATGAGGGTTTTCTTTTAAGAAAATTATGAACATATTTTGTTGGTTATTTTGGAGGATTTGTGTTAAAATATCCAATACACAAAGTCACAAATATTGTAATATTAAGAAGATGAAGTGGGCATTGCTATACCACTGTATAAGGTCTGTAACATTAATAGCACAGCCACACATCAGCAAAATAAAGCTCCATTGTATTATCGCTCTCAGTGTCAATATAGTGTACATATGCAAAGAAAAACTTTGGAGTTTTGGAGTCTGTGCCCTTTCAGAACAACATTACAGCAGGTACATGACAAATTTCCTTCTGTTATTTATTGTGGGAATGTGTTATATACAGCGAAAGGTCAAATATTTTTATAAATTGTGCTCACAAAGAGAGGCTTCTGTAGCACGCGCACGCACGCACGCACGTACTCAAACACACTTCCTGTGCGACTTTGAGGGTCTCTGGTATTTGAACAGATGTGGTGAGACTGAGTGTGCCTAGATCCCCCCCTGACCTGGACGTGCACTTCCTGCTCCGAAAGCTAACACCCAGAGAGAACAATCGATGTCTGTACCCCTCTGAACACATGCACACACATACACACACACACTGTGCACAAACACAAGCGGTCACAGTCGCGTCTAAGGTCAGCATGCGAGCCATAAACACACATAAAAACACATGCTCACACACACACACACACATTCACAAAGCGGCTAGTGTGTGTTGTTTTCAGATGCGGAGGAATTGAAAGTGAAGACATTCACCTCACATGTTTCAATGTGTGCAAATGTGTACATAGATTTAATAAATACCACAATTTTGTATATATTTTCATGGTTTGAAAGTGTGTTCATAATCGTGTGTGTGTGTGTGTGTGTGTGTGTGTGTGTGTGTGTGTGTGTGTGTGTGTTCTAAATGGCAACGCAATCCTGTTCTCAGCTGGGAGATGTAGAGTATTTTTTCTGTATGAATGTAATAAAGTCAGTCAGCAACACTGCAGAGTTCACATTCTTTACTCTCCAGTGTGTGTGTGTGTGTGTACATGCCTGCGTGTGCATGCACACACTTTGGGAACAGTGAGACATCAAGAAAATAAAAGCTGAGCCGATAGCTGAGGTCAAAGCGTGAGGAGAGAGATGGAGCAGAGAAAGAGAGGAAATATGAAAACACTAGAGAAGAAATTTGAGAACTACAAAAGAAAAAACAGAGGAAGGAAAGTGTGAAGAGACAAGCCATGAATCAGGATAAAATGTAGTGAAGACGAGACAAAGCAACAATAAATTTGAATACAGAAAGACAAATTAAGAGAGAAAGAAGTTTGAGAAGAAATACCAGAAACGGCAAAACAAGAAAAGATAAAAACAGTGAGCAGGACAAAAAAAGAAAAACAAGCCTGAGTGGTCATGAACTGTAAGCTGAATCTGTGCCAGTGAGGCAGAATGGAAACCTAGAGCCAGACTACTACAGAGGGAGGAACAGATTAACAACACACACCAACATCACATGACATCTCTTTTTCATCCATCTCTTTTTGATATGAGAGCTGAATAACTACCCATCATCCCTAAATAAATGATGTGAGATTTAAAAATAGTAATGTGGTTTGACTGGTGAAAGGTTGGCAAGGTAGCAAAGGGAAACGACAACACACAAGCAATAAAATGTGGAATTATTATCCTGAAGTTCAAGTGAAATTCAAACACATAAATCAGGTTAAATTTGAAATCGATCAGTTCAGGGCTTGAAACAGAGTACCACTAAAGCGTGGCCACAAACAACTATCCAGGGGCCTTTTGTAGCAGAACTTTTTATTTAGCCTTGTAGTGGAGAGTTCAACTTTGTGTATGAAAGCTATAACTAGATCATAAAAAGATTTACAGTATTGCTCTTACAAGCTTTTGACACACATAAAGTGTGGTTGGTTTGGAGTAAAAGAAAAGCTCAACAGCAAAAGCCTTCACATCTATAGGCTATGCAAAGCAAGGAAGTTTTTAGCCACGCTAGCATCAGCAATATTGGTCAGTCCACCACTTTGGTTCAGACAGAAATTTCTTGCCATGATATTCAACACCATCATCAGATCAAAATTTTAATTTGCCCAGTACTTTGTTTTGATGACCAAATACTAATGGCATTTCCCTTACTTTCAGCTGTATTTTGTGTTTAGTGCTAATTAGCAACTGTTAGCATGCTAACCCAGTAAATTAAGGTGGTGAACAGGCTAAACATTTTATCTTCAAAACATTAGCATTTTAACATTGAGCACAGAGCAGCTAGTATGGCTGCTGTAGAAACTCAGCAGCACACCAAATGTGTATTCATTCACAGCAGAAAATAGTCCTCAAGGAATGCATTAAAAGTTCCTGTTTGCAAAAACCTGCAGTACAACATGGTTTAACTACAAATAAAACTGATCCGTTTTTACTGTCCATCTTCATATACGTACATCTGGATATAACGAAGGGACTTGGGGAGGGTCATGGACAGGTTAGGGAAGTTATAAAGTATATATATATGGACACAGATAAGTAAAGTACACCAGCTTTATCCTTTTAATATCCAGCCCTCCAGTTCTGACACGATGAGCTAACATGTGAATATGCGTATCTGCACTCTCCTGCTAAGTTCTTACTACATAAGCAGCTGTGGGGCTTTTATGGAAAAATGTCACCACTTTTCCAACCCTCTCCAGGAGGCAGGATACCTGGTTGAGTGAGACTGCCTTCCTGACTGAGAACATACACAAAGAATCCAGACTGTGGCTCCAGCACAGTCACTTCTTTAATGGCTCTCGCAGTGTTTTGTATGTCCATTGTCTGGATTACGGTGTTGGGCCGTTATTGCATTCATGGCTGCACTGGGACTTGTGCAGGTCTCACAGACCACTGCATTTGTAAGGTTGAACTTGTCCACTGCCAGAATGTAGTGGGCAGTCACACAGACAGCTCTCAGTGGTCTTAAGAGCTCTGAGAGTCTGTGACGGTCAATTTGTTTTCAATCCTTCCATGTGATTCTTCATAAATCTCAGGAATGAATCATATTAATATGAAACGAGAAGCTCAAGGTCTGGTTGTTCTTTTGTGAAAGAACAATGAAATAGAAGATGAAATAGCATCGAGGGGCTTCTTAAACGCTGCAGAGAGTATATATTTATTTTCTCCTCTACTTGAACTAACTAGGGAACATCTGCTTGATGTCAGCATAGGTGTCTATTCCATGGGTGATTGTTTTGTGATTGTCATATTGAACCCCATGTCTTAGTCCCACAGTGTTTGACTTGTAATTTGTCCCCCTGGGAATAATAAATTTGGCACCTATGGGTGTCAGAGTAAATAACTCACTTTGTTTGGTGTTCGTTCTATCATGTGCCACAGTGATAGCAAAACATTTGTTATTTTTTCTGTTCATGCTGTAGATTAGACCAAATGGACTCTCACCAGTATTTATCACATGAAATTTGATCATAAAAAGAATCAATTTATTTTTAATGGAATAGTTGCAATCAGTGGATTTGTTCCATTGATCATCATAATCCATCTTGACAGTGTTGCCCTTTGAGAAGACCGGCGAGCTCGAGAGCTCAAAATGAAGGAAGCTATCATATTAGCAGTGCTAATATGATACAGCCAATTTTATGACATTTGAAGAGATACAGCAGAGTTTGCAGATGAGTCATGGGACAACTGAAACGCAATACATCTCTTGAAAAAAATTGGCAGCTAAACTTGAACCTGAATTGGCAGCCATAGTAGCTTGCTAAATTTCAGTGTGCCACTTGCTGGTGTAACCTGGATTGTGTCCACACCAGCGTCATCATTTAAACAGATTCATCACAAGGCGATCAATCGAATATGCACCCAAAATGAAATGAATTAAATAACAAATTCATGAGATTAAATAGAGATGTTGCTGCTGTGATTTACCAGTCTCCGATGAATTTGCGCTGACAGACTTTGTTCCACATCCGCTGTTGTAAAGTCAGAAAAAAAAACACTAAAATAATGCAGTACACAGCACAGTTGACACAGACCGTGTTAATGACATTAACAGAGTGACTCCAGGAGAAAAAGTGATTTATACAGACAATGCTTATGTGTGTGTGTGCGCGTGTGCGTGCATGCGTGCCTTCACACACACACTGTGAAAGACAGACCATCATGACATCACTGTTTCCACAGGAAATCATGTTTCCAAAACCCTGGTTTTCCACTCCGTAGCCTACCTCATACACAACTCACTTCTCTCACTCGGTCCCTCTACATCTCTCTGTCCAACACATGATACTGCGTAGTGGCAGCAGTCAACTAAATCAGTTTAATTATGTCTCTCTGTGTAGCTGTAGTACCCAGCGACAGAGAGGGTGAAGTCATATTATTTTTTACATGTATGGTTGATGGTTTAAAGGAAAATTACGGTTTATTACAAGTTGGGTCTTATTTTCATAGTTTTGGCTTCATTCCGCCCAGTTACGATAACAACTGTACTCTCCAAGGGAGCACAGAGATCTGGGAAAATGGAGACAACAGCGAGTAGGACTGCAAAAAGAATCATGTTGTATGAAACGGGAATTTCCCCTTTAAGGTATGACATATTAATTAAGCCGCTCAGTCACTCCCACTGTAATCCAAGCAGAACAGAAAACAAATGGATAGTGGATCTAATTAATTCGTAATCATTATCTAATGTAATCTCTGTCAGGAGTTCAAAGTCAAGTCAGGGAAAAGGGGAGAAGGAGTGGAGACAAAGATGAAGACAGGGAGGTAAGAAGTGAGGGGAAAAGGGAGGAAGAGAGAGACAGAGAAGAGGAAGTTTATAGAAACTGATAATAATGACAACAATAAATACAGACTGTAGCCTGGAGACACCTATGCAAAAAACACACACATGCACACATCCCTCATTCACTTTTCTAGTCTTGCTTGATTGCACACTTGCACCCACACAAACTTCCATCTCCTGCAGTGGTGTAGTTACCTCATGGTGCACGTACACACACACACACACTGCAGGCCAGGCACAATCAGACATGCAAGCACTCCGTGGCGATAGAAGATACTGTGTAAACATTCAGATCCAAACATTTGCAATCTCAGATCTCTGTGATGTGATGTGTGTGCAAAGTTGATATGTGAAATCAAAGCAGAGCTTAGCCAGACCTGCAATCACCGCAGCATAAAATGGGTGGTTAGTGTATCGTGGCGATGCTTGGGTAATATCTGGTTACTGTGTCATTCTGCAGATTCAAACAGAAAGAAAAGGCTGTGAGTGAGTGAGAGAGGGCAGGTGGTGGTGGAAAATAAAAGAGAGAGCAAAGGAGTTGCTTAACATCCAGTTAATTATGCTTCCTCCCGTCCTTGCTCCTCCGTCCTTCAGCCCGTGACACGGAAATCGATCGAGGTGTACGCCCTCATCAAGGACGTTCAAATTCTTAAAATGCGTACGTCTGGGAGCAGGAAACCACAGGTGTATCCTATGTGGAAGTTTTTTTAACGGACAGCAACGCCCCAATGTGTTTAATGGTGATCAGCTGATCTGATGGGAAAATAGAAGGAACACCTATGTAATACTAAATTGTAATACTGATATTATTATTATTTATTTGTAAAGTCCAAATTATGAAAAAAAACATAACTTTATCTCCTTTTTCTTCATCTGACCGAAGGCTGTTTTCTCCTCCTGTACTTCATTTCCATTTCAACTTCATCTTGGCTCATTCAGGAAAAATGTGGTCAAAATATTTGTGCTATACAGCTGCAGAGTCGCTGTTATTATTAGTAATATCAGCCTGAGCCTAAAAAGGACAGACTTAACTCTACTAGTCACTGACATTTTGTAGATTTTCTTTAGAGGGTTTATAGTTGGTTTGTTGCCCTTACGTCTCGTCCCACCACGTACGTTTCACAACCTTCCACCTTTGTGTTTATCATTGTTACCAGGAGGACGAAGGTCGGGTATGCTGTCGTTGGGACGCTCCTATGGCTCGTATCTGAGCGGAGGGACAAGTGACCTATATGGTCATTGTGGTTGGAGGAACAGAAAAAAGGTATCCGTGTGTGTGTGTGTGTGTGTGTGTGTGTGTGTGTGTGTGTGTGTGTGTGTGTGTGTGTGTGTGTGTGTTCTGTCTCAGCGGAATATGAAACAGAATTTATTTCGACAGAACAGAAATCTTTAGCCGGTATATTGTCCTGTGAAAATCCGGGGAGAAAGATCGTGAACTTTTTTTTTTTGCGACAGAGATCTTTTGGACAGATAATACTCAGACCTGGAGGGAGAGACAGGGAGAGGAAAACAGTGAGAGATGGCTTTGACAGAAGGGAACACAGTGTGTTTTCCCCTTGACCTCAGACTGAACCAGTGATGAAAGTGAAGAAGGCCTGACTGCCAAAACATTGCACATGACCATGACTTTACTTCTGCATCAAAACAGGGATTTTAGGAAATAAAAATGTTTTGTCTTTAAGGGCCTTTTTGAAACTCAGATCGCCCTTTCTTTTACAGATGCCATGACTCCAAATAATAGCGTTCTTATCGCAAAACTGATGATCTTTAGGTAACAGTGAACACGCTGTTTGGTATTTTATTGCAACTCTTTCCATCACTCAGCTTTCCAAGAAAATGTGACGTGAGTGTGAGAGGGGATGCAGACCCAGTAAACATTTTCTCACACAGTTTCCATTCTTTGAAACTTCATCTGGCATGGTAACATTAGAGCCTGATAAGTAAACGGAAATTTACATCTTGTGACTTCTAGTACTCCTGCTTTTTCATGGACCTCACAATCAAGTTCAGTCCTAATAGAGTTTTATAAACACAAACTGAGCTTTGTGTTACAGGACAGGTCCTACTTTTTCTGTGGCACTTAGGTTTTTACAGGGAAACAAAGAGTAAACTGACTTATATTTTATAGCATTAGAGTGTAAAGATTTTACTCAGAAACCAGTTAAAATTTTGTTTTTAAATGTTTGTCTGATTTTATGAAAAATACCTCTCAAGTGTCTCTTTGTGTGTGCGATGTGGAAAGCTTAGTCAAAGCAATGACGATTACCATGTTAGTTTGCTTACTAGCCATTAGGAGCAGCTACGCTAGCTGTTGTGAGTAGTAACTTATTGCTACTATACAAGCATAGCTGATTAAAGCCTTTAAGCCAGCTGTGCTGTCTCATTCATGCTAGTGGTCTTGTATCCTGCTGAGTCCAAGGTGGTCCAACTGTGGACTCTTTGGGGTCTCCAGATGTGAGTCAGCGTGTTGAAGCCTTCAGGCTTTAATCATTCTGGTTGCTGGTGCTACTAGCTCACAGGCAGTCTAATGGTGTACTGTATGTCCTGGCCTTATGGCTGGGAGCTCATCTGCATATTAGCCTGTGTTATCCCAGTTTTTTATTATAGGTTCATTTCTGTACCTAGTCTGAAATAAAAATCTGTACCAGGACTTTCTAATATCCAGTTGGACAAAACAGGCCATAAAACAGTTGGAAAAAACGAAACATGATTCACTCCCATATCTTTTTCTATTTTATTTCCTGAGCCGCCAAAGCTTGTTTTTGTGTCCTCCTTTTCCTCAGTACGTCCGTGACACTGTTCTTGTAGGATGTCTGTCTCCAGTTACACTTTCACAGAGATAGTTAGCATTCTTGTTTTTTTTTTCCTGAGAAGTGCAAAATGAACTAAATTATGATTCAAATGGACCAGTACGACATAACAGTTACACATAAAAGGGATGGAAAGGATCTACGTATCTCAAGGCCTTGATGTGCAGTGAGGATCACTGTCAGTGCGATGGTGTGGTTGTCGTGAGTCCAATGTTTTCAAAGAGGGAAATTCGCCACATCGTACTCTCTCTTCCTCCCTGATCAGTTCCTCTGTGTTTGCTTTGGCCAAGATACATGTTTTTATAGGATCTCTTAGCCTGACTCAGCTTTCTTCCTGTGTGTCGAGGTCTGTGAATACACATGTGCATCTCCATCCCATTTTTCCCCTCTTAATCGTTGTAACATTGCTTTCATTTTTATTCACTTCTTCTCCGTTTTTACAACCCCTGCTCTCTTTTTATTCCCCCTGTTTCCCTCCTCCCTCACACCCTTGACACGTATTATTGGTTTTAAACAGTGTCATGTATATGCACATATCCCTTCACTATATTAGGCAGTCCCTAACACTCTGGACACATTTCAGTAATGTACACAATGTCAACAGTGTACAATAGCTTGATGTATATTTTCAAAAGGCGTACTGTGGACTGCATTGCATATTACAGGCCTCTGATATTTTTCTGAATCGCCGTCATTCAAGTGAGACAAAAATATCGTTGTGAAGGAAACAACAACTCTGACACAGCCTGCGGGTTTCAGAGACAGCACTATAAATACATTCACACTCATTAACAAACATGTATGTAGCAGCACACATGCATACAGACGGACAGGAAGCGACACAAAAACTTTCTCAATCCAAATAAACAAATGCGCATGCAGAAACTAAAATAGGGCAGTAAACAAGGATTTTCCTCTGTAAATAATTATGTTAGAAAATACATAAATCTATTATTGTAGCCAACAAGAATTGTTTGGTTCAAACAGACATCCAGGCCACACAGTCTACCCAAACACTGAGCTTTGCTGACCTAAAAACACTTCATTTCTAATTAAACAAACTTTTGTGATGGTTAGGATTGAGTAAACCAGGGACAAATACACTTGTTTATGTTTTTCGCCAGATGTACAAGTGTAAATGAACAGCAAGATTCAGTTTCTGGGCTGCTTTGATTGTGACCTGTCTTCTTAATCTGGCTCTCGCAAGGCCCCCAACTTCACAGAGGTATAAACCAAAATCTTTATAGTAACCCATTTAAAAGGGGTTTAAAAGCTAGAGTATGAGGTTCCCTTCTGAGGATTTGAAACAGGGCCTTTATTTAAGAACAAGATACATGACAGATGAGCAGAGACAACCTTACAGCCTTAAGAACTACTCTGCAAGTAATCTAAACCAAGGTTGCTTCTGCGTTTCAATATACAAGCAGGGTTGGTTTTAGCCCATTTTTGGCTTCAGCTACATCATTTGATTCATTTTAGTTGCAATTTAGATCCATTTTAAGATTAAGTAGGTTTACAGAAAGACATGACATCACAGCAGAGGACCATAGTAGTTGACTTGCCAGTTCAAGATGATTCATTTCCATTGAAGGACTCTTGTTAGTGTTGCATAATTTCTTTGATGCATTCCATTGCAATGACAAGTGTTCCTTTACTTATGAATTGAGAATACACAATTTGGCCTCTTACAAAAGCACAAACTGTTTTGAAGAGATTAATGTTTTTTTATTTAAGTATTAAGTATTAAGTACATCAAAAATGTATCTACCAATGTACATTTCCCAAGCTGGTAGTTGGTATTAGGGCTGGTCCTCAGTGTTTGGTCTGTCAAAAGAAACATTATTTATTGCTGCTCCCATGTGTCAAAAACATTTATACTATATAAAGTTGAACTCCTGCCGACACCTCTCCTGAGTCTGTGTGTGTGCATGGGGATTCAGCAGCAGGTAAGGTCGTTGACTAGCCTCAAAGAGTGTTGGAGAACCCACTGACAGAAGAAGCTAACAGGCTCATTTGACCTTGTGACACACAAACACTGAGACATATGCTCTCTCTGTTTCTCTCTCTTTCATTCACGCACGCACAAGACTGAGTGACATTCTCATCGCCGCTTTGACGGTGGGTGATCTGCTGTGGTTGACCCCTCATTGAAGTCGAGTGCTAAATGTCAGCACTTTGATGTAAAAGCACAGTAGCTCCTGTGTGTGTGTTCTGACACATTCTTAACATGCCGCAAAGATTGTCACACCGCTGAGATACATACATGCACCCTCCCTTGCAAACCGTAAATTAAACCTCCACTACCACACACACACACACACATACACACACACACACACTTTTAGTTCTAACGTTATTCACTTCCTGTCTAACGAATATTGCCATGTTGCACCACCACCATACTTGCAGACAATTCCACTGAACAGTTTCATAATAGCTCTGTATCAGACTATGATTTAATGTTCATAAGAAAATTGACTCAATGTTATGTTTTTTTTTCCAGGACTGGGTTTGGACAGTTTCAGCACCAGCTGGGTTCACTGAACAGGCTTTTTTTTTTTGGTGAACAGTTTAAAAGTAATCTCTCTCTGTGACTCTGTAGTATAGAGTAATGTGGCAATGATTAGGGGCTGGGGAAGGATGGGTAGGAGGAGCCTCTTCTGAAAAAGGATAGCTCAGAACAGGTCATTAAAAAAAAAAAAAAAAAAATAGAAGCAATGAATGTGAACTACAGTAATTCATTTTTTGGGACTATGAACTTCAAAATACAAAATCATGAATGTGAATCAATTCATTTTAACCTGTGTGAACTTAACTTTTAGCTAGCTCTTATGATTGTAGAAACACTGTTCAGCGCCGAAGCACATTGCATGATCATGATCGTCATACTCACAGACAATGAGATGGACAATATACTTCATCACTGAAACTATAACGTTTTGGGATGATTAAAGGTTCAAGCAGCAATAGCTTGGCTGTCTAAATCATAGGTATCGTACATTCATATGTAGATTATAATTAGAGAGTTTTACTTACACAAGGACTTTGATTTCAATTTATAAGAAAGAAAAAGAGATATAGCAGGTTTTATCTCTTTTGGACTGTAGTGTATCAAGTACAGATTGATATAACACAGATTGGGTTTTATTTTGTGTCTAATTATGTTAAACTAACATCATTTTAGTGTTATTACACTAATTTTAATGTCATTACACATACAACATAATTTCATATATCTTATCTCTAACCTCATTCCCATCTCATCGTATATCTCATCTTGTATTTCTTACACTATATGTGATTCTATTCTCATCCTCATATATATCATCTCATCTTTCATTTAATATTCATTTAACATCTCATATATCTCTCATCTCACACATCTCATCTTGTATTTCATACATACGACTTCATCCCTCATCTCATACCTATTTTACTACATCTACAGTTTATTTTTTATACTACTTTCTTTATTCTACTCTCATTTCATACAGCTTACTTCTGAAGCTCATTTCTATATCATTTTATATTTCCTACATCATCATCTCATATCCATGTCATCTGATATATCGTAGTTCTCAAATCCATAGTATTTCACATTTCTTACATATAATCACATCTCGTGTTTCTCATATAATCTCATCTATTCTTCTTCTCATGTCAAATCATTTTATATATTGTATCTCTCATGATATCTAATTTCTTTTACATAATCTCATTCTTATTTCATCTCATACTTCTTATGTATTATATAATTTTATATACCTTAATCCAGTTTTCTCATATATCCTCTCTATAGAATCTGTCACATGTACTGTATGTTATCCCATATTTTTATATATCATCTGATTTCTCTAATCTTCATCCCATCTCATGTTTCTCTCATCTACTTCATATATCTCATCTCTATTTTATATTCATGTTATATATTTTACCCCAATCCCATATCACTATTTTAGATTTCTTACATCTCATCCCAGATCTGATTTATAGTTTCTTATATATCATCCCATCTCCATATCATCCAGTATGTCTTATTTATTGTCAAATTCTCATATCATGTAATATGTCGTACATATCATCTCATATCTCATCGCATAGTTGTCATGTATCAGCTCATTTTACATCTAATCTCCGTATCATGTCATGTTTCTTACATAACATCTCTAAACTTGTATCATATTTCTATATATGGCATATCTTATATGATTTTCTCATATCTAATTTCTCATATCATAATTCATATGTAAAGATTTTACGCTTTAAGCTTTTACAGATATGGAATGTCTGGGAATCTGGAATAAGTGACAACCTGGACTGAACTAAAGAGACTGAAGTAAAGAGAGCTGAAATGTGACTTTGTTGAAACAGACAAGGGCTTCTTTTACCTCTATGGGCAGGGACCATTTCCTCCCC
>NW_019524890.1:42721-57018 GCF_002814215.2 Seriola lalandi dorsalis | reverse complement strand
CCCAACCCCCTTCTTCCCTTCCTCACTCCCTCCCTTGATTTCTCTTTTTCAAGGTCTTTATATCATTCTCCTCCTTCCTCCCTTACTCCCTTACTTCTCTATGCCATCTTTCTCTTACTCTCTCTCTTTCTCTCTCTCTGTCACATCTCTCCCATGCTGACTCTTGCTTTTTGGGATTCTGGCAGAGGAACTGAGAGTGTGTGTTTAATCCACAGGTCCTCTGTGTGTGTGTGTGTGTGTGTGTGTGAGGGTGAGTGTGTGTGTGTGTGTGTGTGTGTGTGTGTGTGTGTGTGTGTGTGTGTGTGTGTGTGTGTGTGTGTGTGTGTGTTAGCTAGAGGTCCTGTGGTCGTTGCGACTTCAAAGCAGAAACCAGAGTCTCTCCACAGTCTGCAGCTTCCCTATAAATCACACTAATCATATTGCAGGGGAACACACATATGTATACACAGCCGCAACAGATATAGAGAGAATGAGATAGAAATGAGAGTGAAATCTTAATGAAAAAGGGTTAGTGTAAGTTACTGTAACGGATATCAGATAAAAGAATAAAAAATATTGGCAGGTACAAAGTGAGGAAGTGAAAACTGAATGTGATAATGCAAGAGAAGGTAGACTGGAATGAAGTAAAGAGGAGATTTTTGGCAGAGACGAAGTTGAAAGAATTGAGTAACAGCAGTAAAAGGCCAGTCTTTCATTGAATTTGCCATAGAATAAACAGGGTGTTGCCAGCCAAGCCCTTAGTGAATTTATTTATGTAACTAGATTATCTCTTCTGTTATATATGCAACTATGCAGTTGAATCAAATAATGTCTCTTGTGTGCTTTAACCAAAGACTGAATTTCTATGTCACTATTACTTTGTTTTGTTTGAATTTCTTTCTGTGAAATTGCTGTTTGTTCTGCTTGTCCTGGATAGAGATGAACCGTCATTCTTATATTATAGAGAGGAAGGTATATCAATGAAATGATGATTCCGTGGTTTGGGACAGTGAGTGGACTTAGAAATCTCTGTTGATATTAAATTCTTACATGGATGATCTGTCTTTCTTTCCCATGTAACTCAGCTTTCATTGGCAGAGTCACAATCTGGTAGATCTCGAATTGTCAGGAGGTCAAAAGGCTCCAATTGTAAAGTTTTAGACACTTACAAGATGACCTCAGTGACCTTTCCCCTGGGTGCCTTCACTGACATGAAACGGCCCAGTCTTATGGAAGTGGAATAAAAATGGTTGAACTAGACTTTCTCTGACATACTGTTGTTGTTGTTACTTACAACCATTAAATAAATTTTCAAAGAAGATATGGGCCAGTAAAAAAGTGACACTGAGGACACATGGTGACAGTGAAGCTTCTGGTTTTCGAATCTTTTTCAGTCCATACTTGGTTTTGAAGAGTATGGAGGAAAGAATAAGTTTTACACTTACAAGATTGCTAAGATAATTGCTAATAGTAAACCATAATTAAAACAGTTTGAAATAGATTAAGCTAAAAAATGTACAGTATGGTGTTTACCTTTGCTGTGTATCTTTCAGACATATTTGTGGAGCCATAATGCAACATACCAATGTGGAAGAGAAGTTTTTATTATGTTTCATTAAGTTGTCAACTCATAGGTTTAGGTGTAAGATATGTGGCCATTGATACAGATGTTTGAACAGGAAACATTGGTGCATCCTTTTGGCTGTTAATATTCATTGGAGTAATGATATAAACGACACAAGAACTTGCTTCTATTTGTACGAGGTTGCTCCTTGCGCTCTCAGTCAAGTAAATTACTTTTGTTGGTTGTCTTACTCCAAAATAACACATACTGTACACTTGGGTGGAGTCAACTCTCTATCATGGGCCTCTGGTGGAGCCTGCTGCATATTCTAGCATTTCTGTTTGCATGTCCAATAACCACAGAGGGATTTTGACAGAAAAATGGGTTATTACTCAAATAATCTGAAAACTAAGCTGTTTACATTGGATGAGCATACAGTGCATTTTGAGTAATATACTGTGCATATTTCTGACATCTAGGCAGCTAGCCTACATTGCTGACAGCAACTTGTCTTTGGAGATTTGACTTAATATTCCGTCTCTTACTCAAATTGATATGAACAACCTGACCTGGGACTTTGTTTGGACAAACTTATCTTGGACTTGTGCAGACTGACGGATCTCCAGCTGCTGCTGTGGCTCGAACATGGAGTTTTTAGAGCTGATCCTCTGTAACATGAAGTTTTAAGGGCTGATATTTCGTCTCACAATGCCTGAGAACCGCAGCAGTCAGCACAGCATCACAATGGGTGGTAGATCGACATCCTCCCTTCAGCCATAAAACAAATAGCTCTTTATCCAAGAATGTCTGTGTGTGTGTGTGTGTGTGTGTGTGTGTGTGTGTGTGTGTGTGTGTGTGTGTGTATGTGTGTGTGTGTGTGAGAGAGAGAGAGAGAGAGTGTGTGTGAGTGTACAGGAGCAACTGTTTGCATCTGAGTAAGAGCAGACATGCATGTGTTTACCTTTTTCTCACATAATGATGGGAATGCACACATTGTATGTAATTCTGGAGTTAATTGGAGCCATGTCAACATAGAGTCCATATCTGATATATACTATGTGATCTATACATCCATATGTATGTATGTATGTATATATATATATATATATATATATATATATTGTCATAATAAGATTGATTAATGAATTAATGAAGCATTTAAGCTTAATAGTAACAAGCGATCAAATGACAATGTGTAATGTGAAAGGGGTTGATTGTAGTTATGAATCCACAGATTATTATCATCCGACAGCAGTTTTCCTCAGCTAAACAAACTTTTTAGCATCTTTCAGCTCATTGTTTTGGTTTAGTGGCCCTCAGCATTACTGTTTTGGTGAACTCTGACCATCGCCATCACCGTTGTTTCAAGCAACAGACAGCTGTTTTAACAAGGCTGTTTTTAAAAGGCTCTGGAGACTGAACACATGCTACCTGCCCATCACCAAACAGTAAATAAACAAAGTTAGCAACTAGCTGGTGAACACAGTGGAGCATTTAGCTACTGATGAACCTGATATTGTTTTTTTTTTTCCTCTCAGGAATAAGTGGAGAGCTGCCCCCAAGGGGCCTAAAAATATGGAATATGTAATAATGAAACTTTGTGCAGACATTTACGTCAGATGAATCCTATTGAATTTGACCAAAAAATAATAGAAAATCTGTAGCGCTGCATTATTACTGGGGTTTCTAAGGAACTATAATTCTAACCGTGTATGCATATTAAAATTGAAAAATGCATACAACATGGAGGAAGTAGCTACTTGAGATATAAATACTGTAAATATACTAAATTGTGGTAAACTATATTCAAATATTCATACTTATGCAGGCATGAAAGAAATTGTATTCATGAGCATTGTATTGTATGCACTGTATTGATGAGGATAGTGTCGATAGTACAGTAAGTACGGGATGTTGAGAGACATCTGCAAAATCCAATTGTAATGTGCAGATAAAATCAGCTGTAAGGACAAACTGGATGCATAGACACAGGAAACCGAGGATGACAGCATGAGCCAGAGAGGGCTCGCTCACTCCCGCAGGAAAAATCAGGTGCCAGAGTGAAAAAAAAGCCGACAAAACAGAAAGACCGAGAGAAGAGAGAAAGAGAAATAGAGACCAAGAGGGAAAAAGCCTGTGTATATTCTCATTTGTCCAGGTGTGGCGAGTGACTCCAACGACTGTCGTTATAACACAATAGAGCACTAACGAAGTGGAAACCAATTTTCCACCAACGACAGTCATGCAAACGACTGTTGTTGACACTTGGAGCACAAAAGGGAACCAGTGACATCATCATCCTTGTGAACGCCCACAAGAGGTTAAATACCTGGGTCTTCACACCAGAAAGTAGGACCAGTCCTAGCCTGGTCAGATGCGTACACGAACTGATGAAGCCTCTTGGATGAGAGGTGAAACGTCTTCCCAGACAAATAACCTAGTCCAGTTGTTTTCGATTTAAAAAACTCCTTTAGGAGACCAAGAGGGAGAGACTAAGCTCGGGTTACCACAACCATGCCAATGAGTGGTGTGTTTACATGGTACCACACCACGAGGCTTTTAACCACAGACGTGGCACTGCTCAGTGTGTGTGTGTGTGTGTGCGCGTGCAGCTGTGTGGACGTGTATTCTCTGTTACTGAAACACTCACCACATGCATGCCTGCGGGTAAAGATTCAACATGTTTCAATATGAAACCTGTGATTTTGAACTGCAAACGTAGTCCTAATGAAATCGTCGACTAATTTAGTTTTACAGACAGGTGAAGCTCAAACCAAAATCCCCTGTAGGCCTGTGTCAATACCCATTACATTACACCATAATGAATCCCATTACTTTTTTCAACTGAACTGAATTTTTTTCTTTTTTTTTTAATTTGTTCATATATAGGTTGTAATTTTCATTACATCAGCAAACATTATTACACGCAGGATAGTTGTGATTATGTTTCAAAACTATACATATAAGAAAATCTTGTTTAGAACAGAGGAACAGAAAGAAACTGTGTCAGTCTGGCTTTATAACAAGAGAATCCAAAGAGACAAATATAATGTGTTTATTCCAGTTGTATCTGGATGAAATCCTGGACTCTCTGTTGTAATGGTCTTCTTGCAGTTCCGTTTCAATGTGCCTCGTGCATGACGTTTGCTTGGACAAGATGGATTCACCAAGCTGTCTTAACCGCACAAACGTTACGTTAAATGATAATGAATGAATGCCAGCTGTTCAAGTTACACAAAAATGTCACCAAAGACCAAAAAGCAGACTTTCATATCACTGAGCTTCAAGCATCAGCTGATGATGACACTTGGTATTAGGAGACCTGAAGCACAGCTGCTGAAAACATGTCACCACAGCACAGGTAAAGACTGATTGATATTTAAACTTCAAATTCATTCATATTAAGACACTGTCATTGAAGTCAAATGAGTTTTCTTATGCTGTGGAGATGATCTGTGCATGACTCATACAACAGGTGTGGCCCACTTGGGATGGATTCACTTGAAAATTATTAGTGCAGCTTTAATCCCTTTAATACACAAGATTTTTTTTCTTATTTATGGGGAACTTTATGAGAGGAAGTAAGAATTACAGGGAGTGAAGGGATGATAACATAGTGACGGATTAGAGAGACAAACAGAAAGGGCCGGGCAAGGAAAGGTTATGAGAATAATGAGTGAGAAATTTGAAAAAGTGAGGAAAATTAGTGAAAAATATATAAGTGTATACGTAAGCTCTGTTGGCAGGAAAGGGTGGAGGAGAAAAGAGTGAAAGCAGATAGAGAGGGAGACAGGAAGGAAAAGGAGGGTTAGCTAAAGAGTGAGGTGCCAGCGAGGGAGAAGGGGAAAAAGAGAGGGAAGAATAAAGGAAGGAAAGGGAGGGATCAAGCCAAAGAGAAAGGTATAGGTACTGGCCAGGGGAGGGGATGGAGGGAGAAAGAAGGAGGAGAGACGTGGGGGGATGGACAGAGAAGAAGGTAGAGGTGGGGGGTTCTTCAGCTGCTTGCTGAAGAGGAAAGCAGTTGAGGGTAATTGGTTCCTGATGTGAACCTGAGCTTAGTTCTCCAAATAAAAGGCCTTTCTGTCAGCTGTAATGGCTTTTCCATGCTGCACTGCTCTGGTGGGGGCTATGTTAGCATCCTAGCATAGCTCACGACCTGCTTTGAATTAGAAGGTATGCAGTAATACAAGTGTAACGACTGCGATGGCCTGATTAGCAACATAGGTCAGGGACAGCTTTAAAAGTGGGTTTCTGCGACAAAAAAGTCTAATCTGTTGGAGGCGAGATAAGAATCCTGGCATCAAACTGCAAACTGTAAGCTGTGCAACAAAGTACAATACAGTGTGGATTACTGTGCAGCGATTACACTTATGATGTTTGGAATTACGGTAGCATCAAAGCATAATCTGGATATGAATGAATGGATAAATATTAAACAAATAGCATGACTTGTCTGACAGCATGTTGTCACCTTACTTCACACTTTATCCCTATTTTGCAAAAGAGAATGCCAGAAGACTGGTTTGGGCGGCATTTAAAAGAACAGTTTGACATTTTGGGAAATACATATACTCGCTTTGTTGCTGGGAGTTAGCTGAGAAGATTGACACCACACTCTTATATCTGTCTGTGAAATATGAAAATAGAGCCAGGAGATGATTAGTTTGGCTTAGCATAAATCAAGGTGCCAGACAATCAGCAGAGACTCCATAAGTCACAGCTCCCACCCAAGAAATATTCCAGCGCATAACTCCTGTAAAACCACAACTTGTGTAATTTTCAGGCTTGAATGTTAATTACTGAACTTTAGAGGTAATGGTGGATGGATTTTTTTTATTTTTACCTTTGGACTGAGCCAGGCTAGCCGTTTCCCTTTCTGCTTATTTAAGATAACATCTCTGTCTGTAGATAAAATGTTGAACTATTCCTTAAAAAAAATAAAAAATAAAAATCTGTTGGAAAGAGTAAACTGCTGGCTATGTGCTGATGCAGGCCCAAGGAAGAGGAAAAAGATACCGTTTCAAATTCATCTACATTACTGGAGACATGTTCTTAGTGAGAGTCTGAGCCACTACAAACACCAGACCTCACTGACCTCACCGACTCAATAACAAACAGCTGTCACATAACAGCCCTGTGTGTGTTTGAGTGTGTGTGTGTGTGTGTGTGTGTGTGTGTTTGCATTTAAGCATGCCAGTTTGCCTGATTGCCTCTTTCTCTGTGGGAGTGTGTTGTGACTGCTGCATGTTTGCTTACCTGGTTGCATGACAGTATTTATTTGAGTGTATATGAGTGTGTGTGTGTGTGTGTGTGTGTGTGTGTGTGTGGTGTGTGTGCGTGCGTGTGTGCGTGTGTGTCTACACATGATGGATTAGGGTTGCAGATGTGGTCCACAGGTGGGTGAAAATGAGAATTGTTCATCTGGTCATGTTGTATTTTCTACTGATAAAGAAATTAAGTAGGGCCATTATGAGCATACTGTAATTACAGGTAACAGGTGATGATATGAGCTGTGGACGCAGAGTGTGTGTGTGTGTGTGTGCGTGTGTGTGAGTTAAACTGAACAGCATTGCATCAAAGAATGTTCTTTAACAAACACAAATGGGGTTGGCTTGGCTAAGTCAATAAAAAGATAACCTGATATTTCAAAGTAATTTCTTTATTTAAGGTATAGTCCAACATTCCAGAAAAATGGTTATTCGCTTTCTAGTGGAAAATTAGATGAGAAGATTGATACCACTCTAATATCTGCACTATAAATAGCCTATGGTAAGGCTACAGCCAACAAGTGGTTAGATTAGTTTAGCGTTAAGCCTGGAAACAGTAGGAAACAACCTGGCTGAGTACAACGGTATCAAAATCAGACTACCTCCAAAGCTCACAAATTCACAACTTAAATGTTTTTTGTTTTTTTTATATATATATATATATATATGTACAAAAACTGTTAAAATGCACGGCAATGGGGGGGTGGTTGTGCATCTAGAAATCTCTGCTGGTTGTTTGGCAACTGCTCAAAGCCAGGAGATAGTCTCGCACAAAACCCATGTATAGCGGCACCTTGTTTTTACGCCTAGGTGTTTGAATGGATCAAACAAACAAGATGTAACATGTTAATTGGTCAGTTTTGGAGGTGCTAACGGACAGAGCCAGGCTAGCCGTTTCCTGTCTTGCTATGCTAAGCTAAACTAAACAGCTGCTATATTGTAGCCTTATATTTAATGGGCAGATATGAGTAGCATCGATCCTCTCAAACTTTTGCCAGAAAGTGAATATCTCCCAAAATGTCCAACTATTCCTTTAATCCTTTCTGATCCACAGTGGAATGAAAACTCAACAGTGACCTAAATCTGAGTGTCTTAATTACCACGTTTTTGTCTCATTACAATTTAACGATTAAACGTTTTTCTCCTTTTACAATGAAAAGCCTGGCAATGACGACAACGCTGTGTGGTTTAGGACCCAGTAAAACATTATACAAGAGTCCATTACAAAAGGAACACTTCATCACTGATACAGTCATCAGCAGAAAGAGAGGCCATTACCATGTATCACCACCTGGAAGGGAGGAAGTCACCATGGATAATCTGTCATCTCCATCTCATAGCTCCTCTACTCTGACAACAAGAGAGAGGGAGAGAGAGAAAGAGATGCTGAGCGGCTCATGTGCACACACTGTTACACAGACAGTCTGACTGTCATCATGTGCATCTGGTCTGTGTAATTTAGACTGTCAGATAGTCATCGTGACAATAAAATGTCTGAGTCACAGGAGAGAAGATAGAAAAGGTGGACGTTTGGTTTACTAAGATGTGATGCTAAATTTGGAAAAAAGGAATTTATTTATTTTACTCAAGGGTCAAAGTCTCCCCCACAGACAGGAAGTCCTCCCTGTCAGCACTTGTAAAACATCCATTTTGTTGCTTAGTACCTAGATAATAAAGAACAGTAAAATACCGCAGAAACTGTGTATTACTGAATACATCTTATTTTGAAATTTAGATGATAAATGTGTTTTTCTTAAATTATGTCTCATTATTGTTATGTTATATTCATATGGAGGCCTTTCATATCCAAGCATATTGTATCTATATGAACGGTAGCTCATAATCACCTCTTTTCACGCTCCTACCTAAGAGTTTTTATTTACTTTGTGATGTCATTCATCTCCCTGCCCCCGGGCTGTTTATGTAGCCTTTTCTCTCTTTCCCCCCGTCCACTTTTTTCTTCCATTTCCTCTATTTCACCCAACCTAACCCCTCGTTCTCTTTCACTCTTTGGCTCCACTACTGAAATTTAACTCTCTTTTGAAACCCCTGTGCCTCCCTCTCCTCTCTCCTCGTCCAAATCGCTTAACTTCTTCTGTCTAATTTAATTCTCTCATTGTCTAATTCTCTCACCACCCACAACATGGAGTGATTCTTTATTCGTCTCTCAATGCTCAGAGGTCTGAAATAACCTTTGTATTTGGAGCTAGTGCTTGAGTAGAGCAGTTCTTGCTTAAGGACCTTTGTCTGCCTAAATACACAAATTGAAAATGTCAAGCCTCCCTTATCTACATAACTAAATGTCACATGGAGAGAGACCTGGCTGCATGCCTTTTAAACGAGAGCGAGACTGTATACCACAGTGTTATCACATAGAGTTTGCATAAGAGCAGCATTGCTCTTCCAGGGCCCTTACAGTATTGAAAAACTTCATCATGTTACTGTCCACAAACACTGAGCTGACATTTGAGATACTTCAGTCTTCAGTTTGGTTTAAAAAGCCAGAGTCTACAGTCATGCTCTGTTGGGCTGTACTTAGATGGTGCTTTAAGCTAAATGCTAACATCAGCATGTAAATATGATCACGGTGACAATGCTAACAGGCTGATGCTAAGCACGTGTAATGCTTGCCGTGTCCTCCATACTGATTCAAAGTGTTAGCATGCTAATATTTGCTATTGAGCACTGAGCTGAGGCTGATAGGATCCTCGTTAGTTTTGCATGTGTTTGGTCATAAACCCCACAGTCCAAAGACATGCAAATGGGGACTAGGCTAATGGGATACTCTAAATTGACCATAGGTCCATAGGTGTGGCTGTGAGGGTGAATGGTTGCCTGTCCCTATGTGTTTGCCCTGTGATTGACTGGCGACCTGTCCAGGGTGTACCCCGCCTCTCGCCTGAAAAGATGCTGGGATAGGCTCCAGCCCCCCCGCGACCCTACTAGAGGATAAGCGGTAGAAGATGGATGGATGGTCATAAACCAAAATATTGGAGAAATTGAAATTTTGAGATCATAGAATCACCTCTGTCACTAGGAGCGATCCTGTGGGCATCATGAATACCTGTACCACATTTCATGACAATCCGTCCAATACTTGAGGCGTTTCACTAAAAGCCAAAAGTGTCGACCTGCTGGTGATGCCACAGATAAAGTCAGTCCAATGTGAATTCCCATTTACACACTTGGAGTCTCCTGATTAATATAGGCTATAAACATTTTGTTTTTGCTTCTGACAGTACCATCTATATTCTTCAAATTATTTGATGCATCAACTGAGAAATGGTTGAGGTGGTTACATGATGTTCAGGCTTCCAGCGATTTGCAGTGTATGAGAAATAGGTAGTTTTGTAATCTCTGCTCTTCTCTTTCATTCCTATAATTATGTTGTTTTGTTGTAAATGCTGGTCCACAAGTCAGCGAGTGTGACACACCAAAAACAGAACTAAAGACACAGGTCTAAAGTCAGAAGAACATAATTCCGGTGATATCAGCAGTAGCAGCCCCATATTTCCCTCTATTGTGACATGACATGATTTAAAATTGATGGTTTGGTCATAGCTGGAGAATATACTCTGATTCCATCTTCAAAGTAGGGAATAGTTTATGATGATGACAGATAAACAACATGTACAAACAGGCTTACGTCTGCCTGCAGCCATGTAAGCTTGAGTCTCCCCCTTGTACAGTAGGTGGGATTCTCCTTTGGCTGACTGCGAGATGTTTGCTTTCCATTGTGGGATACCACGGTTTAAATTTGGTCTGGTAGATTTGTGTGAAATAGAAGAGCTTCTATCACAACAAGAGCACAAATGTAGCACAGTGGTTATGCAAGTATTTTGACAAATCACTCAAAGCAAACAGATTTCCCCATTGCTGGGTTCTGTGTGGTTCTGCTCATTCCTGGAGTGTGCCAGACTTGCACATACTGCACAACACCACTTTCTATTTCAGATCTCCATCGAGATTAAAATCTTGAGAAGGCATTTTGTATTTTCCTTTTTTTTCCTCCCTTCTTTTTCTCCAGAAAAATGTTGTCATGCTCTCAGCTTTGAGGGGCAAAAGAGAGCCACAAG
Organism: Seriola lalandi dorsalis; assembly: GCF_002814215.2. NCBI lineage: Eukaryota > Metazoa > Chordata > Actinopteri > Carangiformes > Carangidae > Seriola > Seriola lalandi. The sequence goes on along the minus strand of NW_019524890.1, from coordinate 46,132 downwards.
GCTGAATGGGAACCAATGAAAATCTATGTGGGTGGCAGAGAAACTCGATACAAACTACAGAGGTTATACTGAATTTTGTGGTGGGATAGTTACAGAGATGTGAGAGATTTTTAGATTTCCATAATCCTGGGATCAGACTACATGACATTTAGGTCTTTTGAGATGGTCACCAGTTCAAATTAAGCAATCGTGGTGCCTTAATTCTGGCCGTGACTATGCCAAGGGACATGTCAGACTGTACGCTGAGCACAGAATATTCAGTCTTACAGTCTTTTGCAACCTTGCCTCCCGGAAAATATCTGTCTATATTACTAAATTGTTTCCAGTTATGTTGCGGTGACATTTATCAATTGCACCACAGTCACAGTGAGGTTGTTGAGGGTGATGGAGGGTGTACAAAGGGCAGGACTGTGACACCAGAACCTGGGTTTGCATCTTGGCTCCTGTGTATGGTTAGGTTTAAGCAACAAAACACTTGGGTTAAGGTTAGGGTGAAGATCATGGTTTTGGTTAATCTTACCAAACATATTATGTGAACTTTATGCGTATCAAATGGAATTAGAAATCACGGCGTCACTCCAGAAGATGGATGGAGAGATCACGGCAGAGATAACGGCAGCAGAGACATCGTAGATTATGTCAGACAAACTCCAAAAATGAGGTGGTCCATAAATGCTACCAACCTTACTCTCTGAAACTGCCCCCACTGGTCATGTGCTAAACCCCATCTCACGTAGTCTCTGTGACATCACCCATAGGTTACTGAGGAGCTGTTTTGAAGCTCAGAGTGAGCTGCTCTGCCATCACCATCTTGGCAGGGCCTGACTCAACCTAACTTTCGGCTAATCCAAAAATGATCAAAGAGCAGGGGCGCGTCTGGAGCAAGCATATCCTCACCCAAGTGTCACTCAAAGCGATACCAGTCTGTAAATATGTTTATTTCTGCTGTAAAGTTGGGCATTTTAACATGGGAGTCAATGGGGATTGACTCACTTTTGGAGCCAGACTCAAGCCAGCCATTCTAGGAACTGCCATTTTTGGCACTTCTGTGTTGGCTTCATTTTTTTGCCCCGGAGGTTGCCGCTTGATGGTTGCTTGGATGTATATCAGAAACCTTAGAGAAAAGGATGATATGGATAGTTGGGAGCACAGAGCACAGTCAGCGTTAGTTTATTTTAACCATGAACATAATCTTTCTCCAGTCTTTATCAGTTAGTACATGTGGCTAAAGATAACCAAATGTTAATCATAATGAAAGCACTCAAATTGGTCAATTAGAAAGGAAATGACAAATTATCTCTTTTTTTCATCATTTAGGCTATTTTGGAGGACATGCATGAAGTCCCAGGGTCACCAGGCAGGAGGGGCCAGAGACAAGTCTTCCAGGACCAGAAATGTCACAGATGTTGTCAATGGGTGAGAGAAGGCAAAAAAAAAAAAATTCCTCGCATTGTAAGCTTTTGCGTCTGCATCTCATCAGGCATCCTACATATGGAACTGGATGTCTTCCAGTATGATGGGATAAAACATCTGCTCGATTGAGACATTTTCAGGCTTTGAAAGGTACTGCCTGGTGGTGAACTCCATCTTGATGTATAGGCGATACCTTGAGGACAGTGGTGCGACATTATCTATCTGCAATTGGTCCTAAATAGAATTCACTGTAAATTATATATTTAACTTAATGAGACAAATGAGAAAATGTCATATTGTTCACAAGGTATCGTGGCTTTAACACCCCATTTCATTCCACAGCCGTGGTGGTTGGTTTACTACAAACACCTCACTAAGTGCTCACAGATGGTGCAAAGTTGGCAGACATAACTGTCCCCACCAAAATTCTTTCTCATAACCTGAGAACTTCATAGGAGGAAGAGGTTTTGAACTTCACTTGGACACCAGCACCGGCAGACAGGAGGAAATATTTCTAATATATTATATGGAAGGTTAATTGGTAAGGAATACAATATGTCTTTGAGTCCCTCGGTGTCAGTCTCACGCTCTCTTTTTTTCTCTCTGCCTCACTCCACCCCTCTCTCTCCCTTCCTGTCTCTCTCTTAACAAGTTACTGAAAAAAAATGTGTTTCCAATTAGGCGCAAAAAAGAACAACTCTCAACTGCAGCACTACAAGAAATGTCTTTGGTAACATGGTATTTACATCTTCAAATGGATATTTTTACATAAACCAAGTGGAAAAATGTTAGTTGGGGTAATAAAAAAAAGAGGTTTCACCTGTTTTCAGTTTTAAGATTACAGTACAAGAAAAAAAAAAAAAAGGCCTGAGGGTCTATGAAGATTATTTGCAGTGAAATTAGGCTTTTACAAAATAAGATGCTGCTCTGTATTTTGATGCTTTTGTTATCTTTTTAAAGTGTGTGTGTGTGTGTGTGTGTGTGTGTGTGTGTGTGTGTGTGTGTGTGTGTGTGATTGTGTGAGCGCGTGACGTCATTTGCAGACAAAGGTCCTCTGCTGAAGAGTGTGTGTGGCAGTCGGTCGGTCAGTGAGAGAGAGAGGGAGCTTGGTGGAGCCGCCGCGCCAGCGCAGAGAGGCACCGAGACGCAGCAGAGCATCAGGGGGGAAAAGAGAAATAAATAAAACAACTTAAAAAAAAAGACACACACAGCGACATACTGGTGGGAAACAATCAGAAGATATATTGCTGTGCTGCAGGGACATAAAATGAAAGGGTTACCTGGCTGTATTTTGGATTTGGAGTCTTGCATTACACCGCTGCGACTTTGACACAAGAGCTGCGCAGGCAGAGTCTCTAGGAGTTGTCTGTTGGAGGGATTTCAGGCACCACGGATCAAACTTGAGTTGGACATCCAGGAACCAGTCAGGGAGTAAGCTAAACTACCTACCTACTGCTCTCACTGGAAAGGAAGACGCTGTAAGTATTGCATTTATTTTCCTGCTCATTGACTGAATCTTTCTAAATTCCAAATTTGATCCATATTTTAAAAAGTTTTCTCTTTGGCTCACTTTAGTGCGTCCTCATGTGCAAGCACGATGTGGGCATCTTTACATAATCAAAGTGTACCTGCCACGTAGACGTGGCGAGAAAGCATTAGTTTCAGATAAAGGCTTTGATGGCATTAGCAGATGCCTGAACGCGCTGGGCGCACCGTTATGTCGACTGGAGACGCTCGGTCGTGCGCCCATAGGGGCTGAGACCGAGGACGCGGTTGGAATGAAGGACTTGTTGCGCCAGAGCTGGGCTCTTTATCAAACTGTGAGACTGGAGCAATATTTGTGGAAGGGAGTGAGCGGAAAAAAAACACAAGCGGGCGTTGGGTCTGGGAGTCAAAGTTTGACATCTGTCTTGATTTTCCACGCTGATCTGCATTCAGAGAATGTGTTTGGAATTTTCTTTAGAATTTCTTCATTGAGTCTGCCAGATGTAGCCCCCC